>NW_021621071.1:1006286-1259366 GCF_004785775.1 Grammomys surdaster
AGAGAGAGAGAGAGAGAGAGAAAGGAAGGAAGGAAGGAAGGAAGGAAGGAAGGAAGGAAGGAAGGAAGGAAGAAAAGGAAACTTGACAGGGATCTCCTCCCCAAACAAAGCAAGGTTCAAGAGATTCTCATTCTGAACCATTTGTCTTCTTATCATGCAGAAACCAAAAAAAAAAAAAAAGAAAGAAAAAGAAGAAGAAGAAGAAGAAGAAGAAAAAGAAGAAGAAGAAGAAGAAGAAGAAGAAGAGGAAAGAGTCATTGACCTTGGGGTAAGTTATTCCTTTTTTTCTTTTTTAGTGTCACTTATCTTTCAAACTTTCCTCTATGAAGACAAATGGTTCTATGATTATTTCTGCTTTATCTGTTATGAAACAATAAGTCTAGAACGGGAGCCATAGAGATGGCTTAGTCTCTAAAGTGAGATGTAACAACTGACATTGAGGAAGCTCAAAGAATCAGTAGGTCCTACTCCAGAAACCTCTACTCTACAAAATTGGAAAATCGTAACGATATGGACAATTTTCTAGACAGATACCACTTAACAAAGTTAAATCAAGATCATGCAAACTATTGAAACAGCCCCATAACCACTAAAAAAAATAGCAGCAGTCATTAAAAGTCTCCCAACCAGAAAAAGTCCAGGGCCAGATGGCTTTAGTGCAGAATTCTACCAGACTTTCAAGGAATAGCTAATTCCAATACTTCTCAAACTATTCCACAAAATAGAAACAAAAGGCACAGTACCAGACTTACTCTATGAGGCCACACTCACCCTGATACCTAAACCACACATAGGCTCAAAAAGAAAGAAAACTTCAGGCCAATTTTTCTTATGAAGATTAATGCAAAAATACTCAATAAAATACTCACAAACTGAATCCAGGAACACATCAAAGACATCAATCATCAAGATCAAGGAGACCTGATAAGACAAGTAACGGAGATCAAGGTGATATAAATTGGAAAGGAAGAAGTGAAAATATTGCTATCTGTACATGATATGATAGTATACATAAGTGACCCCCAAAATTCTACTAGAGAACTCCTACATCTGACAAACACCTTTCGCAAAGTGGTTGGATACAAAATTAACTCAAAGAAATCAATAGCCCTCCTTTACACAAATGATAAATGGGCCGAGAATGAAATTAAGGAAACAACACCCTTTACAATAGCCACAAATAATATAAAATATCTTGGTGTAACTCTAACCAAGCAAGTGAAAGATCTGTATGGCAAGAATTCCAAGTTCCTGAAGAAAGAAATTGAAAGATATCAAGAGATGAAAAGATCTCCCATACTCATGGCTAGGTAGGATTTACATAGTGAAAATGGCCATCTTACCGAAAGCAGTCTACAGATTCAATGCAGTCCCCATCAAAATTCCAATATGATTTTTTTATAGACCTTGAAGGAGAAATTTTCAACTTCATATGGAAAAACAAAACAAAAACAGGAGAGCCAAAACAATTCTGAACAATAAAAGAACTTTGGAAGGAATCACCATCCCTGACCTCAAGCTGTACTACAGAGCAATAATGATTAAAACCTGCACCGTATTGGTACTGAAACACACAAGTCAATCAATGGAATTGAATCAAAGGCCCAGAAACAAACCCACAAACCTATAGACACTTGAGTTTTGATAAAGAAGCCGAAACCATACAATGGGAAAATGAAAGCATCTTTGGCAAATAGTGCTGGACTAACTGGCAGTCTGCATGTAGAAGAATGAAAATAGATCCATACTTATCACCCTGCACAAAACTTAAGTCCAAGTGGATCAACAACCTCAACATAAAACTCAATACACTAAATCTCATAGAAGAGAAAGTGGGAAATACTCTTGAACACATTGACACAGGAGACAAGTTCCTGAACAGAACACCAATGGCTCAGGCTCTCTAAGATGAGCAATTGATAAATTGGACCTCATGAAACTGAAAAGGCAAAGGACACTGTCACTAGAACAACACGCTAGCCTACAGATTGGGAAAGAACCTTCACCAACCTTACATCTGACAGAGGGCTAATATCCAAAATTTACAAAGAACTCAAGAAGCTAGACACCAACAACCCAAATAATCCAATTAAAAATGGGGTATAGAGCCGGGAAGTGGTGGCGCATGCCTTTAATCCCAGCACTTGGGAGGCAGAGGCAGGCAGATTTCTGAGTTCGAGTTCGAGGCCAGCCTGGTCTACAGAGTGAGTTCCAGGACAGCCTGGGCTACACAGAGAAACCCTGTCTCGAAAAACCAAAAAAAAAAAAAAATGGGGTATAGAACTAAACACAAAGTCCTTAGTGATCAGGGAAATGCAAATCAAAACAACTCTGAGGTTCCAGCTTACACCCATCAGCATGGCTATGATCAAAAATTCGAGAGATGGCATATGCTGGCCAGGATGTAGAGCAAGGGGAACACTCCTCCACTGCTGGTGGGAGTACAAACTTGTACAGTCACTGTGGAAATCAACTTGATGTTTTCTTAGAAAACTGGGAATAGTTCTACCTCAAGACCAGCTATACCACTCCTGGGCATATACTCAAAAGATGCTCCAACACCTCACAAAGACACTTGCTCAACTATGCTCATAGCAGTTTTATTCATAATAGCCTGAAACTGGAAACAACCTAGATGTCCCCCAACTGAAGAATGGATACAGAAAATGTGGTACATCTACATAAAGGAATACTATTCAGCTATTAAAAAGAAGACATCATGAATTTTGTAGGCTAATGGATGGCTTATAAGTGGACATCATCTGTAAAATACAGGTACCATGTTGCACTCCACAGACCCAAAGAAGCTAAAACCAGGAAGGCCCAAACGCAGAAGCTTGCATCTCACTTAGAAGGGGGAATAAAATAGAAGAGGCAGGTGGAGGAAGGGAATAGGGAGGGAAGAGAGATGGGGAGGAGAATAGGAGATTTAGGATCTGGTGTGGGAAAGGACAGGAGAGATGGCTAGATGGCCATGAAAATGAATGGAAATCTGCAACTGACAGGGTTGAGGAGGTAGGGAGCATCTCTAGGATAAGGGAGGTGTCCAAGAATCAATGGGGATGACCTTAGCTGTGACTCACTACATTGGAGATATGGAACCTGAAGAGGTCACCTCCTGTAGCAGGCAAGAACCCCAGTGGAGTGATAGAGACTCCAACCCACCCACAAAACTTTCAACTCAATATTTATCCTGTCTACAAGAAATGCAGAAGCAGGGGATGGAGCAGAGGGACTGGCTAACCAATCACCGGCCCAACTTGAGATCCATCCCATGGGCAAGCACCAGTCCCTAACACTATCAATGATACTCTGGCTATCCTTGAAGGCAGGAGCATGTTGTTCTCTGAGAGGCTCCACCCAGCAGCTGACTCAGAAAGATACAGACACCCACAGCCAAACAGTGGATGGAGCTTCGGGATTCTTATGGAAGAACAGGAAGGATTGTGGATACTGAAGGGGATAGCAACTGCACAGGAAGACTAACAAAGGCAACTAACCTGGACCCTTGGGGCTCTCACAATCTAAACCACCAACCAAAGAACGTATGGGCTGGACCTACTCACACGTAGTACATGTGCAGCTTGACCATCATGTGGGTCCTGAACAACTGGAGTGGGGGCTATCCCAAAATCTGCTGCCTGTACATGGGATGTGTTCTTCTAACTGGGCTGCCTTGTCTGACTTCAGTGGGAGGGGAAGTGCCTAGCCTCACAGAGACTTGAACTGCCAGGGTAGGGGGATACCTAGGGGGGCCCACCTGCTCAGAGAAGAAGAGGAGAGAGATGACAGAAGTATTATGGGAGGGAGTGGTTGGGAAGGGGATATAAAGTGAATAAGTAAAAAAGATTAAATTAAAAAGAAATAAGTTGGGGGCTGGTGAGATGGCTCAGTGGTTAAGAACACTGACTGCTCTTTCAAAGGTCATGAGTTCAAATCCCAGCAACCACATAGTGGCTCACAGCCGTCCGTAATGAGATCTGATGCCCTCTTATGGAGTTGAGGACAGCTACAGTGTACTTACATATAATAAATAAAAACCTTTAAAAAATCAAAAAGAAAGAAAGAAAAAGACACACAACTTAAAAATAAATAAATAAGTTCACAAGGTTCGAAAGGTTTAATGGCAGGAATTTGTCATAAAATCTGTCTACCTTGGTAACTTAGCAGAGAGAGAAAGATGGTGAGGGAGTGAGAATTTACAGAGATTATTTCTGCCCACACCCATGGTAGGGTACCCTCAACCACCAGCATGCCCCCCTTCCTCTTCACTGGGAAGTTTAATGTATGCTAACACTCATTAACAAAGATAATCTTGGATTAATTAGCATCTAAATTTATACGCCCTCTCTTGTAGAGATAAGTCCTCAGAAATCAATAAAAATGTCTTCTAATTTATGCAAATCTCTATAATTAGATTTGTCATTAATTTTATGTCCGTTAAGTTTCTATTTTAAAAATGAAGGTAGCTTGGCAAAGGCCAGAACACACATGAATCTAAGCCAGACAAAGAAATTCTCATTACTAATAATAATAATAATAATAAAAAAAAGGCGGCCGGGGAAGCTACACACAGGAACACGGCCTTATATTGGCTGGATAGCATATGAAGCTAACAAGGCTGTTTTCAAATTATTCTATTTCTTTTCCAGTGGGGCTGAGTCTGAAAGATAGAGCCAGACACATGGGAGTTGTCAAAATGTCAAAGGATCAACCAGGGAGCCAAGCCAGTGTCCATGTGGGAAAGTTCATTTTCACCGGAATGAATTTGGAGAGGAACATCTCCAAAGAGCCCAAGGTGTAAAAAATCGCAGTAACTGACACTTAGTCATTTTGCCTTCATCCTTAATGGATGACTAAACATCTTCCGGATCGTTACTAATGAAGCAGTACTGTGGGTTTTTAAGAAAAGATTTGCTTTACTAAATGTAATTAGGGGGTTGACCTGGGGGGAGGGGGGGCTCACATCCAGCCCAGTTTTAATTTTGATAACACACCAATGACTCCCCAAAGACCTTGTGCCTCTAAGCAGTCACATCTGCTTGCCTAATTGACAATGTAAGAGGGAATTATCATAATTTGTTTTCTTTGGACTGCATCAAAAATCTATAAACCGTTCATAGCCATATGGTACCAGGGACAGCAGTTCTATAAATCCACACCAGTTATTCTGCTGAGAACTTAGGATCTCAAGTCATTATTGGTTTTTTCCAACTAATATCTGTACATGTGAAACTTTCCCTCCTGGTATTATCCTGAACAATTCTGGGAAACTATATCTATGCTATGGGGAGATTCAGCTCAGACAAAGTAGCAACAGCAAGAGAAGAGGAGAAAATACATTCTGTTGTTGTGGCAGAAAATTTAAATCAGCCACCCAATGTGTTGTTTTCAGAAAATAATTTGTCTCAGAATTACAAAGGAAAACTTTCTCATTTTCTTTTCCTGTTGACCAATGAGCTTGTGTTAAAATAAATTTGTGTAATGTGTATAATTACCTGTACATTTAAATATTGTTTCTCTTCCCTGAGACTCAATCTTTACATATTAAAAAAATTAGAATAAAATGGTTCAAATAGAGCTGAGGTAATACGAAACAACTGGTTGGGGCCAGATGTGTGAACATTATTGGTGGTGTGAGGGTGTGGGTATTAGTACGAGGAAGAGAACATGTGTTCATGTGTGTATTTATACATGTAGATGGACACACCTGTTAAGATATCCTGACATTTAGTGACATGCAGTGTCTTGAAAAATTACCCATAACAATGGTTTCCTGATAAATCCAGAGGTTGCCCAACACTAGACATAACTATCCTGACAAGCTGTCCAGCCAGGCCTAGACACTCAGCATGAGGCTGCCACTCCCAAGTGGCCTGCAGCAGAAACAAAGGCGACCATAGCTGGGGCACAGATGGCCTGGGCTCTGGAATTACAGGCATCTGCAGTGGTTTCTCACATACCAGAGATACAACTTTACCAACATACACTTCCAGACACTATGGTTGGCACGTTTTATCACTATGAGTTACTATCAGCCCAACACATGAGGGTTATTAGGATTGGTAGAACATCTGTTTTATATATCTTTAGGACCTGCCATGACCTGATAGATGCATGGATCCCTCCTTATCAAGAAATGGACATCTTTGTTGGGCATGCTGGCTCAGGACCATAATCCTGTCATTTAGGAAACAGAATAGGAGGAGTGCCACCAGTTCAAAGTGAGCCTGAGCTGCCTAGCGAGTCCTAGGCTAGCCTGGGCTACAGAGCACAAGCCCATCTCCACAATACCAAAGAAAGAAAAGAAAGAGAAAGAGACTAAGAGTGATAGAACAGAGCCCTGTGCCTGCTCCGGACTGATTTTCCATACGGAGGGAAGGGTCTGTCAATGCACTCCAAAAAGCCAGTTCCCCTAGGAAATAGAAACAGGAATGAAAACGTGCATTTCAAAAGGCAAGATGATGAAGCATGGACTTCTTTAGAACATCCCTCCAAATAGCCCACAAAACAGCCCCCCACTTTGTTAACCCTCAATAAAATTCAAACTCAGAAACTCCTTTCTTACTGTCCAGTATTCCCCATCTCCCCAATTTTGTTCTTTGTAAAATCAGATTGACTCAAATAAGTCCACAGCTGTTTTCAACTAACTGTCGGCAGCAAAATACCCCGCAAGTCATGAAATATGAAATTGCTTGAAAAAGCATCCCTATGCTTCCACGATATGTATCGTTAATGCAATTGATGTATCCTGGGGGGAAAATGTCCATGGTGTCTGTGAGAGTCTCTATGAATGTAAGTAATTTGATTAATACAGAAAGCTTCAAAGGAATGGGTCTGGAAGTCCCTAATTATTAATTACACAGATCTCAAAGTGAATTAATTCAAATGATGTATTAGCCATTGAAGATCATCCAAAATGAGTTCCTGCAGAGACTGGGTAAAATTACATGGGGAAGTACAATTCTTCACAAGCTAGGTTGATTATCACTGGTTTGTGTACATGTCCATGTAAGTTACACCAGGAAAGCCGAGGAGAAAATATCGGAACCCAGCATTTTCCCAACATGGAATCCTGATTTTCCTGTTTCTAATCTAGCAGAGAAAAATCAACAAGAACATGTTAGGAAATTACAATAGTTTGCAGGCCAGGTTGCATAGTAATCCATGTTATTGGGGATAGAATAAGTACTTTCTTATATATCTTTCTGGGCATGCTCTTAAACATGGGCAAAAATTTCCAGGATAAAAAATAACATTTTTACCTAAAACACTTATGGTTTTTTCCTACTATTCCATCTAAGGAGATCAAATCTGAGTCTATTGTTAACTAACTGTAGAGAACTAGGGTCTTCCAAATATGTTTTTTTTTCTTTCATTTTTAATCCTGTCTGTATTTGAACTGTAGGCTTAATACACATTTTTTTGGTTAGTTGGTTGGTTGGTTTGATTTTGATTTCAGTTTTTCGAGACAGAGTTCTCTGTGTAGCCCTAGAACTGTCCTAGAACTCGTTCTGTAGACCAGGCTCACCCAGTGCATGTTTTACTTTGATTTATATGTAATTTGCACAGATACAATACTGGATCCATGTATAATGCCTAAGGTCTATGTAGACATGTACACTTATCAACGTTAAATGTTTTCTGCCACCACTGATTTTATTACTTTATGGATTGTTAAGTGAACATTATCAGTTCAAGCTAGTTTTTTTCTACCTATTGTGTACTAAATAAGCTGTACCAGTAGAGTTCCCACTTTGTGATCAATTTCAGAAAGTTCTAGATATTAAAATACAACAAAAAAAAAACCTTGGTTGTCATAAATTTGATGCCCCTAAGCTATATATTTAATGTGTAACAATTTGATGAGGTTGAGTATTTGTATACCCCGTGAAACCAACACTGCACTCATGGAGTGTTTGAAATAGTGTCTACATTGTTACAGTGAATATTAGAAATATGTCACATGATTATTGTCTCCTTTTAACAAACGAGATTAAAATCAAGATGAAGTTTGACAATATAGTAAGGACGCACACTGTCTACACTACAGACACGCTGTAGAATTTCATCTTGAAAGCATCTGCTGGGGATACAGGCAAAACAGTACCACAGTGTACCACAAACAGGCTTCCTACAGTACAAAGACAGACAGGACTGAAAATGAAATACTGTAGATTGTGCTTGTGTATAAACTCATCTGCCTGGAATGCATTTCATAAAGAGGGAAAAGTTACATTACACCAGGCGTACATATTAAGCTGCACACCAAGGCTAAGGCTGCAGTTCTGTTATCTTCTGAATCACATTATTATGTCCTTAAAAAAGTAGAATGTCCCAGCTAGCCTTTGATGGTTTTAATGTGACCATTCGCTGAAGCTCCTGGGTAGCCAGTTTCTGTCTATGGCTAAAAGGAAGAGCTCTCCCATCATGACAAAGGTGTTGTCGCCAAAACCCAGCATTAAACTAAAATGAATCATGAACAAATGATGGTCTAGTATTTCTTGTACTGAAATAAATCTTATCTGCTGCCTGTTTTAATGGTCTATAAGCTATACAAGGACTTTTAGGTTTTTGAAAGTTATTTTGAGAGGGAAAAATGCTAGAGAAACAACATGTGGCCTGCTGATACAGCACATTCTTTATAGGAAGGATGTGGGTCTTAAACTATGTTAATATCTAGATGACACAATTGCAAGCAAAATCCAGGTACACTTCAAAACAATTTTTCTCCTGGTTCCTGAATTTACATAACAATGTTAAATGTTTATACTGATAAATATTTACATTTTTACATTTGCTTGTTTTTGTTGGGTTTTTTTGGTTTGGTTTTGGCTTGTTTTTGAGACAGTCTCACGATATAGTCCTGGTTGGCCTGGAGCTAACTAGAAAGACCAAACTGGCCTAGATTCACAGAGATCTTCCTCCTCCTATATCCCCAGTGCTAGAATTAAAGGCGTGTCCACCACACTCAGCAAAAATTTAAGCTTTAATACTTCACTAGAGTATAGTTATTGCAATAATCTACACATATTTGAAGCACATGATTTCTGTGCGTGGTTCAGGAGATGAGCTCAGGACCTTGGCTACAGTAGGCAACAGCTCTCCCACTGAGCTACAAGACAGCCCTCAAAGAAAGGAGAAGTGGCCTCATAATTGTGTCATTCTAATTAAGATGCCAAAATGGTTAATGACTTACAAAAGTATCCTCTCTTCTCTGAAATGTATGCCTCCTCCATCCCTGTCCCTAAGCAACCACCGTCCTGCTTTCTGACATAACAGGTTTTATTGCATTTTAGAATCTATCCATAGTAATCCAAATAATCCATACTTTTTCCTGTGGCTTGGTTTGTTAAGCGTGAATTGTAATTCATCTATGAGGGCCATACATTTTAGTATTTCCCACTTAGTTGACTAGTATTCGGCCATATGGATATACAGTGTTCTGGGCTACGCACTTTCTGATAGGCTTTAACATAGAAACAAAATTTCTTAGTAATACGGTAACTATACGCTTACTTTTATAATGTGTACCAAAGTGTTTGTGCCATTCACTTTACACTCCCCACAGCAGTCCTTACTCCACATTCCTGACACTCCTTGCTGTCATTCTGCAGTTCTACCTGGGTAATGATCTCTAATCATGGTGCTAAGTGCATTCCCCAGGACCAGTGACTGAAGGATGTTCCACCTCAGGAAACCCAGTCAAGCCCCTTCCATCTTTTCTACAAGACCTCAAGCTTCCCCTGTAAAAACTGTACTTGGTATAAATGAATTCTTCAAGCCTGTCATAATGGAAGATTCTAGCACTCAGCAACAACAAGCCACACCCTCTTAGGATGACCTTCCCTGAAAGTCCCTGCCTGGGAAAGTTCAATATTGCTGGAAGAATTTACTACCTGTTCAAGGTACTGAGCAGATAAGATCCCAGACTGATCACTGTGCAGCTACTTTAGATAGCCTGCATTATCATCCCTCCCTCTGACGTCACACATGTCTACCACCTAAAATTGTTTCTCACAGACTTGGAAGCCACCGCCCTCTTCTCAGGATCTCACTAGGCTGGCTGGTCCAGAACTTGCTATGTAGATCAGGTTATCCTCAACTCACAGATACCCCCTTACCTCTGACTCCCAGGTATGAGAGCTATCGAAGTGGAATGCCTTATTCTCAGTGTCCATGGGAGACGGCAGGCTTTCATGGGCACTGTGGTTGTTTGAATATGCTTGGCCCATGGGAAGACGGCTCTGTTTGGGGGTATGGCCTTGTTGGAAGTGTGTCACTGTGAGGGTGGGCTTTGAGGTTCTATACTCAAGCTCTGCCCAGGGCCAGAGAGAGAGAGAAAGAGCCTCCTCCTGGCTGCCTTCCAATCAAGATGGAGAACTCTCAGCTCCTCTAGCACCAAGTCTGCCTGCATGATGCCATGCTTCCCGCCATGATGATAACAAACCAAACCTCTGAAATTGTAAGCCAGCCTCAACTAAATTTTTGCCTTTTTAAGAGTTGCCTTGGTCATGGTGTCTTCTGGATAAGTACAGTCAACTCTCCCACCACACCTTCCTACCTTTTGTAAATCTGTCCTTATGGCTCTGCTAAAGCCTCCACTACTCCCCCTCCCATTCTCTCTCTCTCTTTCAAATGCCAGTCAGCTCTGCTTCCCCTAACTCTTCACAAACTTACTGACCATTCACGGATCTTCTTTTGGAAACTGTGTTCATATCTTGCCTATTTTGCTCTGTTTTCCACTTACGGAGTTGTAAAACCCTTCTACTATTCTGAACACAAGTTCTTATATCTTTGGTTGTGAGCCTAGCTTTTAACGGCTGAGCCATCTCTCCAGCCTCTGAACACACGTTCTTTTCCATAAGTCTGTACATAACCATATGTGTGTACATGAGATAGACACATCAAGCAGTTTTGACTAGCCTATGATATAGCTTCCATTCTCTCTGTCTCTGCTGCTGAGAAAAAGTTATAATTATGATGGAGCTTATACATTTTTTCTTTTATGGTTATAGTGTTAGGGGAAGAAAGGAGAGAGGAAGGAAAAGGAGGAGAGAAAGAAAACATTGTTGCTGGGAGAACTCAGCTGGGAGAGCTCAAGGTACTAAGCAAACAGGACCCCAAGACCCCGCAAAGCTACATTGGAAAGCCTGCAATTATCACCCTTCCTCTGACCCCACACGTACACATCTACCACCTAAAATTGTTTTCTCAAAGACTGGGACGCCATCTTGAAAGAGAGATCATGACAGTATAACGAGCAGCTTTACCTCTCAATCAGTCTAACTCTGCAGAGTTCGTCTCCCCAGGATCTGCATACACTGAAGTAAATTCACCTCTCGTTCCCCCACCAATAGACCAAGGTCATTTTTGGCTGAATAGTGTCAGCAAAGGAGAAACACTGGGGAAAATAAAAGCAAGAGGGATCTTGGAGGCAGGCCAGCTGGTGGGACTGCTTTAGAGGTGTCAGACACCAGACAGTGAAGGTGGGCTTTCCATCAGCCCACAGAGCCACAAACGTAGCAAGCTTGTAGAACACTGGGCTTATTCTTTCAAATGACCTGAAAGTGGAAAAACTGTGTGAGACTTCTAGGAAGAAATCCAAAAGGCACATTTCAGAAGAGGCTCTCCTTGCTCAGATCATAACCCTAGATACTGTGGAAATGGAAAAAAATCTATCAAGTACGTACCCTTTAAAAACAGTGGGAAAGACCAGAAGCTCTACAAAGGGGGAAATGTTTCCTAGCTGCAGTGTGTGAAACAGATCCAAGATCCCTCTCGCTTTTATTTTCCCCAGTGTTTCTCCTTTGGTGACACTATTCAGCCAAAAATGACAGCACACTTCAATGTCAATGATAAAACAATAGAATTCTCTTTCAGTGTATGCCACTGACAGTCAGCGGGTACAGGCGACATAGTGTTGGACTAAGATGTTTTCGATTGAGATTAGTGTTAGTTCTGCCACCGATGCAGAGTAAGCTGCTAACCAAAATACCTATGACCCACCCCTCTACTGCCCATTATTAGATTTCCCCAAAGACACTTTCACCTGAGCTATTTTAATAAAAGGAGACTAAACAGGAAAGTGAAAAGACCTTAATTGAAAGTTTTTCATGAGTCATAGAAGTTGAAAACCTCAGAAGATACAGTATCTCTCCTGTACTGGTTAGAAGGTTTCAGGGAAGGTCCATAGTTTCTCCAAGTCACACAGCAGGATGAAGGACACACGTCTGACTTGCAAGCTTTGTTTCACACCGCACAATATCTCTCTGAGATACTCACACATTCTGCCAGGCTTTAAAGCTTATCGAATACTTACTATAGTCCAGGCATTATGCCAAGGGATGGAGAGACAAAAAAAGATGTGATTATCTTTGTCTAGAGGAAGCTCACAGTCCATAAAGAAGAAGGTATCAACTATGTACTACTGGCCATCAAGACTACAGGAGCAAAGCACCATGCAGTTACGTAAAACCATCAAGTATCCCTGAGGTGCCTACAAAGTCTCCTGGGTGAGATTGAGGACCTCCTGCAGATTTGAGAATTAGGACCTGGTGGCTTGTTACACTCTGCCTGCATGGTCTTAACATGCATGGTGAAAAATTATTCTTATTTGAATTAGTTGTCAATGAATTTCACCATTTTTGTTTTAATTTGGATCCAAGTGAAATAGCTCCCTGGGTAAAGGTGTTGGCTGCTGAGGGGGATAACCTGAGTTTGGTCCCTGGAACGTACACAGTAGAAAGGGAGAGCTGACCCCTCTAAGTACTCCTTGACCTCCACTTGCATGCTCTGACGAATACACACACACACACACACACACACCAAATGTAACAAAAGGTTTACAATTTAATTCCTTGAAAAGCAAGAAGATACATCCTGGCCGGCATTCCCACATGGCCCTGTCTGACTGAAACTGAATGGCAGTCCTCCCTGGGAACATTGTATCCAGTTTACCACAGACTTGATTCTCTCACACTACACTAACTTAACTTACTATATCAAACTTTCCCCTCCTTCAGCTCTGACCTCAATTAGTTATGATGATTTTAAGCCCTAGAGATCCCAAGTGTTTCCACTCAGTCCAACACATACATTTTCCTGCTGGAAATGGATTCTATCGTCAGGTGGACGACAGAATTTAAGATAAATATAAAACCTGTTGGTAAAGTGTTTTTAAGCACAAGATTTGAGTTCAAGTCCCAGGACTCTATACAGAGTCCCTTCCACTCTCTATATAATATATATTATATAATATAATTATATTATTAAATAATATTAATTTTTGAGATAGAGATAGAGAGATAAAGTGATAGGGAGATAGAGAGATAGAGATAGAGATAAAGAGAGAGAGAGGGAAAGAGAGAGAGAGAAAGAGAGAGAGAGAGAGAGAGATGCCACCTGACATGGAACCAACAACATCACTGGGGACAGATAGGAGTGTCCCTGGAGTTTGCTGGCCAGTCAATCCTGCCTAATAATCAATCTAAGCCAATAAGAGACTATATCTCAAAAGTCAACACCCTAGGTTAGACACATACAGGGGTGTGGGGTGAGGCAGAGACAGACAGACAGACAGACAGACAGACAGACAAGAAAATGTTCTAGTGTGCTTCCTACCTGGACCAACCTGAGGTCACGGAGATGGACAGTTTGGTGCATATCCTTCAACATCAGTGGTTACAAGTGAATCTAATGTGGCCACTTCGAAAGGCAATTTGGTAAGAGTAGTAAAACTCTTGAGTTGCATAAATTCTTTGACACGGTCATTACACACATCAGAATTTGTCTTACAGGGAAGCTGGGCACACCGACTGTTGCTAGAGAGTAACAGTGACAGGTTAAACATGGCCTAAGTGTCTGTTTAAATGATAGCTCACACTGAGCACAGAACATTGGAACACAGCCCTGGAAGGGAAAACCAGAGGCTGCTGGGAAATAAGAGACCTACGTCTGAAGCAATGGCTTTAACATGTTCTTTTTGTACTTTTATATTGTATTATTTTTTCCACTCACCCCTGGCTTTAACATGTTCTTTTTGTACGTTTATACTGTATTATTTTTTCCACTCACCCCTTGAGGTTGTATAATACAGAGGCTTTTTTTTTTTTTTTTTGAAAAATACAAAAGCAAATGCCTCATAGGGCAGCTGTAGGGATGTAGTCTTGGCAACTGAGGTTTCTGAATGAGAAGGCTTACTTCATTCTCTGGAGTTGGATGACTTTTGTCTTCCATATGGATGTAATCTTTTTACAATAACAGAAAAAAGGTGGAATTTTTTTTTGCCAATTTGATGGAGGAAATTTTAACTCATTTGGCTTTGAATTTCCCCAATGGGACTAGAGGTTAGATGCTTTCACCAAATCAGGCTGGATGCTTTTTTCAAGTTTCAGGGTCTTTTGTAGTCTCCTTGATAAAATGAAATCCAAACTATGTGCTACTTTTTTTTCAAAAAATTGTATTAACTTGTTTCTTAAATTTCTTTAAATATAGGAAGTGTTGTTGTAATTACTTAAAAATGGCCTCAGGTCAAGCCGACTATGAGCTGCAGCGGCTCTGCCTAGCTCACCCACTATGTTCCATAGTCAGAGGCCACGTGCGCACAGCAGCTAGAACCGGCCAACCAGAAACACCAGCCCTGCCACCCACAAGACACCAGCGTGGGAGATGGCTCTGCCAATCTTCCATGCTGTCTCCGCAAGGCTGGGCATTGCCCAGACCATCCTGCCAGCCACATGGGCCCAGAAGAAAGATGAGACTCTAATGCTTAAAGATTAATCAAAGGCTTATATATTTGGTAATGATCAGTAACAAGATACCCATAAAATCAGAAGTATAACCCAATACCTAACCTAGATATACCAACTATCTTTGTCTGCTACAGACACGTGAACATCTGCCTCCATCTCCTCTCTCTCCTCTGTCTCATCATTCCTCCTCTCTTTCTCTTCCTCTCCTCCTTACTCCTCCTCTTCCTCTTACTCCTCCCGCCTTAGCTCCTCCTACAGGAAGTATTTTCTTAATTTATCAAATATGTTGCAAATACATTTTCCCAGTGTAATTTTTTTCACTTTATACAGCTAATAGCCCTTTCTATTCAAAAGGGTTCTTGATATCATATATGTAACTCTACTTCATGAATCTATCTTTTTCCCTTGCTTTGGAAGCTTTTCTTCAAGCAGAAGTTGTAATTCTGCTTTTTTTTTTTTAATGTTTAAGTCTTTCATCCATCTAGAATTTATTCTGTAAGGCATAAGATTCAACCACTCTCTTCCAGGTACATAGTTAGTGCCAACATTTTCAGTGCCTTGCCCAAAATTCCAGCTGTCACAGATTGGCTTTGCGTTTGTGTAGTATCCCTGGGAGCCTGCACTAGTGTCTCCAACTCCCAGGCCCACTTGCTTCATCACGTAAGCCTGGTTTTGACCAATGGGAAGCACTAAAGAGCAAAACAAGAGTGTGCGGACAGACACTGTCTTAGGATTTTATTGCTATGAAGAGACATGACTACAGCAACTTTTACAAAGGGGAACATTTAATCTGGGTCTGGCTTATAGTTTCGGAAGTTCAGTCAGTTATCATCATAGTGGAAAGCACGGCAGCACGCAGGCAGACATGGTGCTGGAGAAAGAGCCGAAAGTTCTACATCTTGATCTACAGGCAGCAGAAGGAGAGTGTCACACTGGGCATAGCTTGAGCACAGGAGACCTCAAAACCCACCCTCACAGAAACACACTTCCTTCAACAAGGCTATATCTACTCTAAAAGGCCACACCTCCTAGTAGCGACACTCTCCATGGCCAAACACTCAAGCACATGAATCTATAGGCTGTTTTTTAGTCAAACCACCACATTCCACTTGTAGCCATAACATAATGCAAAAATGCATTTATGCCAACTTCAAAAGTCCTCAGAATCTATAACAGTCTCAAATGTGTTTCAAAGTCCAATGTTCAGTCTCTTTCTGAAATTCATGCAGTTGCTTAACTATAATCCTCTGTAAAATCAAAATCAAAGATAAGATCACATATATCCAACATATAAAGGCACAGGATATACACTGTCATTCCAAAACCTAGGTAAGGGAGCACAGTGAGAAATACTGGACCAAAGCTATTGCCAGACTTTCTTGGACCTGCCAGCCACTGAATAATGATATGGAGACTTAATGTTATTTATAAAAGCTTAGACAGTATAGCAAGGCTATCTCCCAGCTACCTCTAATTTAATTAATCTGCTTATTCTAGTTCACATGGCCTGTGACCTCCTCTCACTCTGGCACACCCAACCTTCTCCATGTCACATGGGCAAATCCTCAGATTCTCTCCAGGAGACCCTTTCTCTGCCCCGAAGTTCTGCCTTCTGTTTCCTGCTCAGCTATTGGCCGTCAGATCTTTATTAAAGCCAATCAGAGAATGCCTTAAGCAGATAAGAAAGGACAGAGACATACCTTCACACAGTGTACAAAAATGTTACCCCAACACAAAGCAAGACCAAAAGCCAGCTGAGCAAACTCCAAACTCAACATTTCTAACGTCAAAACATTCTTCAGAACTTCGTCTCCTTTCAGCTTTATTGACTGAAACGTGTCCCTTTCTCTTGGGCTGGTTCCACTCGCTGCTAGCAGCTCTCCTTGGCAGAGATACCACAGCTCTGGTATCTCTAACTTCTTGGGTTCTCCAAGGCAATCCAGCCTTCACCTTTTCAGCTTCACGCGCATGGCCTCTATGGGACTCCATAGAGGGACATCCCTGCCACATGCCTGCCATCATCAGCTTTCCTTAGAAACAGGGAGATTCCATAATTCCTTTTTCTTCTATCATTGACTATAAAGCCAGAACCACGTGACCGGAGTTGCCAAGTTCCCCCACACCCCCACCTCCCTACCCCCCCTACCCCCATCCCGCTCAATTCTCTTCATCAGCTTTCTGTTTTCAATGGTTTCCTTCGCTGCCTAAGCTTGGCTGTCCTGGAACTTACTTGTAGACCAGGTTAGCCTTGAACTCAGAAATCTTCATGCCTCTGTCTCCTGAGTGCTGGGATTAAAGGTGTGCACCTCCATGCCTGGACTAAGCTTTTCTTTAATTCTTTTTCTCAAGCTTAGCCAGGTGAGGTCTTCCCTTGAGGTCACTGCTCCTTTTATTCCATTTCTTAATCTCCTTGAACACAAGGCTTAACTCTATTCCACCTCCTGGTACCCCTTTTCTCCTCGAGCCATACATTTTGTATTTTTTCCTTACTCAGCTTCCTCTTTTTCATCGAAACATCATAAGAGTTCACAGTAATAAACTGTTACAAAATTTTAGTCACAGACAAACTTTTGGACAAGGGCAAAACGCATCCAAATTCTTAGCCAAAATACCATAGGCTACATATTAACAACTGCCTCTCAAACCTCTTGAGCCGGGTCCCCAAAGTACAAATCACCCTCAGCTCCGCTGTCTTCTATGTGTCTACTAGTATGGCCCATTAAGCAATACTTAAAGTGTTCAACTCCTTTTCTAATCCAAAGTCCCAAAATCCGCATACTTTCAAACAAAAATTTGGTTAGGCCTATCACCCCAGTCCCTGTCCTATGGTTTTATTTTTGTAAAGAGACAACATAGCTGTGACAACTTTTATAAAGAAAAAAAAAATTGTGGTTGACTTACAGTTTCAGAGGTTTAGTCCATGATCATCATGGGGGGAAGTATGGCAGTATGCAGGCAAACATGGCGCTGAAGAAGGAGCTGAGAGTTCTACATCTTGATCCTCAGGCAGCATGAGACTGTCACAATGGGCATAGCTTGAGCATAGGCGACCTTAAAACCTGCCCCCATAGTGACACACTTCCTCCAACAAGGCCACACCCACTCCAACAAGGCCACACCCACTCCAACAAGGCCACACCTCCTAATAGCGCCATGTGAGTCACGGGGCCCATACCTAACTAAACCGCCTTAGCCTCCTTCTTGGATTACTCACAACATACCTCAACTTCCCCGCAGATCCCTCAAGCCCTAAATATCACTCCATCAATGCTTTCAATCTCATTAGAATATTCTTTTTGTTCTTATGCCTATTTGATACAATAGGATCATGAGAGTTTAAATACATGTCAATTAATACCCAGTATAATATGTAATTAAATATGTCAACACTATTCTTCTGTTTCATCATTTTTCTGGAAATGTTAAAATGCTGGTTTTTTTTAACATGACATGCTATTCCCAGAAAAATTAAAATTTTGATTAATATTACACTAAATTTGGTTTAAAATCTATCACGTTTAAGATATAGATTTTACCCTTATTAAACTCAGTATTTTCAAAAATTGACTATGATCCTCTTTTCATATGAAAAAAAAAGTTTACTTTTTTGTTTTTAAAAATTCAGTAGTATTCAGTTACTCATGTTCAGATTCTAAAGTCACTTTCCTTTCTGCAGGCTCTCCACATCCAAGTGGTTGGCAATTCCTGCTATTAGCTAAAAAGTCTCTAACAAATTCTAGGCTAAAAAGTCTCTAACAAATTCCATTCATTTGTGTGTGCATGTGTATCTCTGTGTGTGAATGTGTGTGCTTGTGTGTGTACCTGTGTATCTGTGTACACATTCAGAGACCAGAGGAGGAGGAGGAGGAGGAGGAGAAGTGTTCTTTCTTATTCCTCTAAGTGAAGGTCTCATTTGTGTTGCTGTAATAAAATATCTTGACAAAAATCAACTTAGTGGGCTAAGAGTTTATTTTAGCTCATGATTCTGAGGTCCAGACCATGAAAGCAAGGAAATTACAGTGGCAGAAGCTTGAAGCAGCTGGTTGTATCAAGTTCACAGTCAAAATCAGAAAGAAATGAGTGCATGCATTCTTACTTTCTTGTGCTCAGCGTGCCTTTTCCACATACAGTTCAGAAATTCCTACCTAGGGAATGCTGCTGCCCACAGTGGGCTGGATCTTTTAACATAAATTAACTTGAAAATTTCACTAGAGACATACAAACAGGACAACACAATCCCTCATTAAGACTATACCCAGGTGATTCTAGATTGTGTCAGATTGATAATTACAGGTAATCATCATGGTGTATCACTGAACCAGAAGCACACTACTGAAGGGGTGATATTTAGAAATCACCCAGTGATGAGTGCCCAGTCCGGCTTGTTTCCAGGGAAGCCACCATGTTCCCGCTGCTCCTCGGCTCTGACCAGGGCTCTGGCTAGCTAGATGTGCATGCTCTGGCACCCACGAAATATCAGCATGGGGGATGGCTCTGCCAATCCCCCACGCTGCATCCACAAAGCTCAGCTGAACCCCAGACAATGTCTGCCATCCTCACAGTACCCAGTAGAAATGAGACTCTTAAAGCTTAATGATTATCTAAAGGATTTATAGATTTAGAAATGCTCAATCAACAAGATGCTCACACAATTAGAGTTGTTACCCAGTATCTAACCTTTTGATAGAAGTTGCTACCCAGGACAGCTTTCGACCCATCCTTGGTTCTCCATGGCTGACATCCTCCTTCTTCTCCTCCCCTTCCTCTCTTTCTCCCCTCCCCTTTTTCTCTTTCTCTCCCAGCTCCACCTCCTTTTCTACTGCCTAATCACCAAGCTCCACTGCGAATACAATGTAGCAGAATAAGTATCCTGCTACATACTACTTTTGCAATACTGCTTGGCCATCAAGCTCCTGGGATCCATCTGCCTCCTCTCTCCACCATCCTCAGGGCTTGGATTGCATTACAGGCATGTGCAGCCATGCACTGTTTTTATATGGGTGCTGGGGATTAAACTAGGGTCCTAGCCTTACACAACAAGCACCCTTACCCACTGAACCATATCTCCAGCCTTCAACCTCAATTCCTTCCTCTTCCTCTCAGAATGACAGATCCATATTGTCTCTGTCTCTTCAAAGAATTACTACGTAACATCCCTTAGTTTCTAATCTCTAACTTTTCTTCAATCTATTTTTCACACTGCTCCAGAACCAGTTTTAAAACACAGACATGAGCATGTCTTTTCTAGAGTGGAAACCTTTAACAGTTCTAAATTAATAAAGCTAAAGCATCTATCTGTAGCCAGTCTTACTAGTGCATGTCTTTCATCCCAGCACCTTGGAGGCAGATGAAGACCTGATTGCTTACTTAGCAAGTTCCAGGTCAGCCAAGACTATACTGTAAAACCTTGTCAAAGAAAAACATCTTTCATATTCTTACCTTCCTAGTCCCGGTGTCTTTTGTTTGTCAAACACTCCCCCAAAATGTAGACACACACACACAAACACACACACACACACACACACACGTGTATACACACAACACACACATTTGCATACATAAACATGCATGCACACATGCACTATTCATTACTTCTGTGCTGCTCATAGTACAACCAAGGGTAGGAAAAATGTATTCTGAATCACAGTTTCAGAGGGTCATCTTGGTCTATCAATACATGAAAGACATGAAAGAGGGAACATGTGGCAGAGACTCCTCACATCTCAGGGACCAGAAAGGCAGAGAGAGCAGGCCAGAACTAGGAGCTGGCTATGACCTTCAAAAGGCTAACCTGTAATGACCTTTTGCCAACCAGGTCCCCTTTCCAAGAGCCTCCACAGCTTCCCAAAATAATGCCTGTTGATGAGGGGTGATCCCGTGGGAAGCATCTCAGATCCAAACTATGACACATACATTTATTGATTCTTTCCAAGGTCTTCTGTCTTGTTTGTCTTTACATTTTTTCTAACCCTTTGCTAGCTGATATGGTAGCTGCCAGCCACAGGTTTGGCTTCCGAATCCTTGAAACATGTCAGCCCAACTTGAGATCTCATGTCTATAAGTATAAAATAGCTATTAGATTTCAAATTATTTGTATTAAAATCCGATGAGAAATATTTCATCAACAATGTTTTCTTTGAAAAGATCGCACGCCAAAAAGATATTTTAATGGATATGCAGAATTAAGAAAAATCTACCATCACGTTAATTTCATCTATTTCTTGTTCTTGTTTTAATACATGGCTGAGCATCTGAGATCTCCTCTGTGGCTCACATTACATTCTTCTTGGACAACATCATTTTAAGTCTTTTATTATTTATTTATTTTCCTGTTTCTGAGGAAATCTGATTTGTGCTTAAAGCGCCGTTCGTGACGTCACCTCTTGTGGAACCCTCGCCATCTCCCGGATGCTATATTCCCACAGCACTTTGTCAATCCGTCCTGTGTTCACCTCTCCACACGTTTATCTCCTTATCAACCTGTTTCTTCAATCTCCAAACTGGCCAAGTACTCAGTCTAATTCTATCGGCCAACTAGGAGGATGAAGAAGAGATATTAAAAGCTAAGTTTAAGAACTAAAAATAATCACAAATCTTACCCTTAAGCGTACTGCCTTAGAGTCAGGAAAGGGAAATTCCTTTTATAACTATGCTATGAGAAAATGTTCAGTTTGTCAGGAGGCCCAACTTCGTTCTCTTTTAGGAGGGAGTTGTCCTATGAAACTTAGAGACACTGAACCACGCAGAAGGTCTCAGAGGGCTACAGATACTACAGAAGTAAGTACTCCTTATATGGTCATGCCTGCTATCAAGCACACTCCAGGAGGAAAACATGCGAGCATTTATAGAATCAAGTCAGACGGTCCAAACAGAGCTCTGTTGTGTAATCGTACTCGATAAAGACAGCACAGAGGATATAGTTGGATTGTTTACAGTGCTGTCTAGTCATCTGTCTTCTAGACGGGCTGTGAATTCTATTCATACTTATTAAATCTACCTGTGCCACTGGGTTCAATCTCTGTTCACACTATAGGTTTTCTATTTGCCTTGTCTGGGTTCATTTATTTCTTCCACTGGATGCACCAAGCATCTTATTATTCAATCAGTTTTTTTATTTTTAAGGAACATACTCTTTTTATCTTTCTGTGTCCATCTGACTAGTAAAATGTAAAGCTTGGTTTTTTTTGTTTTTGTTTGTTTGTTTGTTTGTTTTTGGTTTTTCGAGACAGGGTTCCTCTGTGTAGCCCTGGCTGTCCTAGAACTCACTCTGTAGACCAGGCTGGCCTTGAACTCAGAAATCCACCTGCCTCTGCCTCCCAAGTGCTGGGATTAAAGGCGTGCACCACCACCACCACCTGGCTAAAGCTTGTTTTAAAATACACACTGCCACGGGTGCCTCCTGAGCGCAGTAGGCAGAGCGTCAGTCTCATAAAATACACACCGCTGATCAAAAAAAGGAAGAAGAGTTAAATGTCATGGTATGGATAAATATATAGGCAAGGAACTGGAAAAGACATAATGAAAACACACCAACCAGAAGAAAGCTGCTACCACCATATCAATACCACAGACACAAATACACACAATGGCAAAGAAACAATTTGCCTAAAAATGCAGTAATTTGGGTCATGTAATTACTTAACTCTATAGCCAAAATATATGTTAAGAACATTAGAATTTTTTTTTAAACTTACAATTCCTTAGCCACAGTGGCTATGGTGGCTTGATTAGTAATGCCCCACATAGACTCATGTGTTTAAATGTTTGGCACATAGGGAGTGGCACTATTAGGAGATGTGGCCTTGTTGGCGTAGCTGTGGCCTTGCTGGAGGAAATGTGTCACTGTGGGGATAGGCTTTGAGGTCTCCTATGCTCAAGCTATGCCCAGTGTGACAGTCTCTTTCTGCTATCCGAGGATCCAGATGTAGAACTCTCAGGTCCTTCTCCAGCACCATGTCTGACTCCATGCTGCCATGCTTCCCGCCATGACGATCATGGACTGAACCTCTGAAACTGTAAGCCAGCCCTAATTAAATGATTTCCTTTATAAGAATGGCTTTAGTAATGCTGTCTCTTTACAGTCTATAACCAAGACAGTGACTATGAGAACATTATTGATTTAAACAAAGTAATGATAAATCTTGTGACCTAATGTGGTTGAGTGCAGCTTCCCTCAGTGTCTGTAGGGGGTTTGTCCCAAGACCACCCCTAAAGATCCCAACTCCTAGGATGCTTGTCTCACATAAAACACGGCAGCATTTGTGCACCATCTACACACCTGCTCCCACAGTTTAAAGTCGCCTCTAGATTCCTTTTTTTTTTGTTTTGTTTTGTTTTTGTTTTTGTTTTTCGAGACAGAGTTTCTCTGTGCAGCCCTGGCTGTCCTGGAACTCACTCTGTAGACCAGGCTGGCCTTGAACTCAGAAATCCGCCTGCCTTTGCCTCCCAAGTGCTGGGATTAAAGGCGTGTGCCACCATCGCCCGGCTCTAGATTCCTTATGATGCCTAACAGAAATCATGTGCCCTGTGAATAAGTGTCACACTGTACCATTTGAGAAATAATGACAAAGACAAAAAAGTTCATTTGCTCAGTAGGGATAAAAAAAATTTAAAAAATATTTCTTTTCACAAGTGGTTGGATCCATAGACAAAGAGCTTAGACAGAGACAGGTACAAACTACCATGTATGAATCCTAAGCACAACTATCTAAACACAAAATAAAACTTAAAATGCCTGACCTTATACAACCCCTCAGCACTAGCCCTCCTCAACAAAAAAGCATAATACCACATTGCCTATCCATGGCTCATTGAAAAGGAGACTATTAACAAAACAGGTAACTTTACAAATACCAACATTTGGAAATTTCTATATATGATTTTGAGGAATCTGAGGAGAGAGGAAAAAAATCAAATTAGAAATTCAAAAATGGCCGGGCGGTGGTGGCACACGCCTTTAATCCCAGCACTTGGGAGGGAGAGGCAGGTGGTTTTCTGAGTTCGAGAGTTCCAGGCTAGCCTGGTCTACAGAGTGAGTTCCAGGACAGCCAGGACTATATAGAGAAACCCTGTCTCAAAAAACAAAAACGAAAAAAAAAAAAAGAAATTCAAAAATACAAAAACCATAAAAATATTCATTAAAACTTATCAGATTAAGATATAGTCTAACTTAGAAGGAACTAGAGCTAGCTCAGCAGGTAGGGGATTGCCTAGCAGGTACAACACACTGGGTTCATGGCTGGACCCCTAGTGCCATATAAAACTGGAGCTGTATGTCTACGTCTTAGCTTGGATTTTATTGCTGTGAAGAGACACCGTGACCGAGGCAACTCTTATAAATGAAAACATTTAATTGGGGCTGGCTCACAGTTTCAGAGGTTTAGTCCATTATTATCATGTTGGGAAGCATGGCAGCAGCCAGGCAGGCATGGTGCTGGAGAAGGAGCTGAGAGTTCTACATCTCGATCCTAAGGCAGCAAGGAGGTTGAGCATAGGAGACCTCAAAACCCACCTGACAGTGACACACTTCCTTCAACAAGGTCACACCTACTCCAAAAAGGCCATACCTTCTAATAGTGCAATTTCCTATGGCCCAGGCATTGGAACACACGACTCTGTGGGGACTGACCTTCTTTACACCACCACAACCTGTATTACCAGCACCCAGGAAGCAGAGGCATGAATATCAAGAGTTCAAGGTCAGTGTCAGTTACACTGCAAGTTTGAGGCAAGCCTGAGCTACAATGAGACCCCATCTCAATAATAACAAAAGAAATCAATCATTCAGTCTACACTCTTCAACATACAGTTTTAAAAAAATGAAAAAGGACTAAAAATATCAATGTCTTCAACACAGGAATTAAAAACACACAAAACTGTGCAGTCAAAAGACATATAAGAAAGGGAATCTTAAAGATGGGAATTGAAATTGAACCTAAGAGCCTGCCATACCAGGAGGATCTCCATTCTCCTGCTACCTCTCCTCCACCTCCATAAGACTCCTGCATCACACAGGTGTAAGCTTCCCTTTCCCCACCCATCTTCTCTGCTGACTAAGCCCTCTGGGCCGAGCCAAGCTTCCCTGAGCAGCCTGCCATCCCAATCTCCCACTGTCCATCAACTCTATCAGACCTGAAACTCCTGAACCATACATGGTAGCTTCCCTTCCCCCACCCCCACCCCATCTATATCCCTCTGACTAAGCCCCATTGTCCTTCTGGTCTGCACTTCTACCTGAACCCATGGCAGATAGATATGCCTTCCCCCAAAAAGCCAGCCTGTCCTCCAGGAGGTCTGCCCTAAACAAAGACACAGGGATACGGGAGGCTTGCTCTAACCAGGGACATGGGAGACCTGCCCTAATCAGAGACAGCACTCCCTGCCTCCTAGGAGGACTGCTCTAACCCAGGTTACATAGCTCTGCCTGGCTCCAAGAAAGCCTGCTCCACTCTGAGACACAGAGGCCAGTTAACAGCAGATATAACCAGATGTTGAAAAGCAAGTGAAAGAACATAAGCAACAGAAGCCAATGTAATTTGGCACCATCAGAACCCAGATCTCCTACCACAGCGAGCCCTGGCTACCCTAACAAACCTGAATAGCAAGATTTTGGCCTAAAAATCGAATCTCATGAAGGTGATAGAGGCCAAGAAACAAGCAGGAGTTGCCATCTTACTACTTAATAAAATAGACTTTCAACCAAAATCAATTCAAAAGAGATAAGGAAGGACACTTCATGCCCATCAAAGGAAAAGTCCACCAAGACGAAGTCTCAATTCTGAACATCTATGTCCCAAACCCAAGGGTACTCACATTTGTAAAAGAAACTTTACTAAAGCTCAAAACACACATTGCACCTCACGCTATAATAGTGGGAAACTTCAACACTCCAATCTTTCTAATGGACAGGTCATTGAAATAGAAAGTAAACAGAGACACAGCAAAACTAATAGAAGTTATGAACCAAATGGATTTCACAGATATCTACAAAACATTTCACCCAAAACAAAATATACCTTCCCAGCATCTCAAAGACACTTTCTCCAAAACTGAGTACAGAATTTTATATAATCGGACACAAAACGAGCCTCAACAGATACAAGAAGATTGAAATAATCTCATATATTTCATCAGATCACCACGGACTATGGCCGGACTTCAATAACAGCAAAAACAAAAGAAAGCCCACATAATCATGGAAACTGAACAACTCAACTCTCAATGATAACTTGGTCAGGGAAGAAATAAAGAAATTAAAGACTTTCAAGAATTCAATGAAAATAAAGGCATGGCATACCCAAACTTATGGGACACAATGAAAGCAGTGTTAAGAGGAAAATTCACAGGACTAAATGCCTTCATAAAGAAATTGGAGAGATCCTATACTAGCAACTTAGCGCACCTGAAAGCTCTAGAACAAAAAGAAGCAAATACCCAAGAGGAGTAGACTGCAGGAAATAGCCAAACTCAGGGCTGAAATCAACCTATTAGAAACAAAGGGAACACTACAAAGAATCAATAGAACCAGGAGCTGGTTCTTCAAGAAAAACAACAAGATAGATAAACCCCTAGCCAAACTAACGAGAGGGCACAGAGACAGTATCCAAATTAACAAAATCAGAAATGAAAAGGCAGACATAACAACAGACACTGAGGAAATTCAAAAAAAATCATCAGATCTTACTACAAAAGCTTATACTCAACAAAACTGAAAGATCTAGATGAAATAGTTGATTTTCTAAACAGATACCACATACCAAAGTTAGATCAAGATCAAGACTATCTAAACAGTCCCATAACCCCCAAGAAAATAGAAGGAGTCATTAAAAACTTCTCAACCAAAAAAAAAAAAAAAAAAAAAAAAAAAAAAGCCCAGAGCCAGATTGTTTTAGTGCAGAATTCTACCAGGCTTTCAAAGAAGAACTAATGCCAATACTCCTCAAACTATTCCACGAAATAGACACAGAAGGAACACTACCTAATTCGTTCTATGAAGCCATAGTCTGATACCTAAACCACACGAGGATCCAACAAAAAAAAGAGAACTTCAGACCAATTTTGGTTACGAATACTGATACAAAAATACTCAATAAAATTCTCATAAACCAAATCCAAGAACATATCAAAGTGATCATTCACCATCATCAAGTAGGCTTCCTCCCAGGGATGCAGAGAGGGTTCAATATATAAAAATCCAACACATCATCCACTATATAAACAAACTCAAAGGAAAAAAATACATGATCATCTTATTAGATGCTTTTAAAAAGCCTTTGACAAAACTCAACAACCATTCATGTTACAAGTCTTAGATCAGGAATTCGTGGCACATATGTAAACATAATAAAAGCAATATACAGCAAACCAGTAGCCATCATCAAATTAAATGGAGGGAAACTTGAAGCAATCCCACTAAAATCAGGGACAAGATTCTCTCCCTATTGATTCAACATAGTACTCAAAGGACTAACTACAGCAATTAGACAACAACAGGAGATCAAGGGGATATATATTGGAAAAGAAGAAGCTAAGGTATCACTATTTGCAGATGATATGATAGCATATATAAACAACCCCAAACATTCTACTAGAGCTGATAAACAACTTCAGCAAAGTGGATGGATATAAAATTAACTCAAACAAATCAGTAGCCTTCCTCTACTCAAAAGATAAACAGACTGAAAAAGAAATTAGGAAAATGACACTCTTCACAATAGTCACAAATAATAGAAAATATCTTGCTGTAGCTTTAACCCACAAGTGAAAGATCTGTATGACAAGAACTTCAAGTCCCTGGAGAAAGAAATCAAAGAAGACCTCAGAAGATGGAAAGATCTCCCATGCTTATGGATTGGCAGGATTAACATAATGAAAACGGCCATCTTACTAAAAGCAATCTATGATTCAATGCAATCCCCATCAAAAATCCAACTCAATTCTTCACAGACATAGAAAGAGCAATTCTCAACTTCATATGAAAACAAAAAACAAAAAAACACAGGATATCGAAAACTATTCTTAACAATTAAAGAACTCCTAGGGGAATCACCATCTCTGATCTCAAGCTGTACTACAGAGAAATAGTGATTTTAAAAAAAAAATCCACATGGTATTGGTACAGAGACAGACAGGTCAGTGGATGAAATAGAACTGAAGACTCAGAAATGAACCCACACATTTCTGGATACTTGATCTTTGACCAAGAAGCCGAAACCATACCGTGGGGGGAAGAAAAGAAAGCAGTTCAACAAATGGAGCTGGACTAGCTGGGGTTCTACATGTAGAAGAATGTAAATTGATCCATATTTATCACGTTGTACAAAGCTCAAATCCATTGGATCAAGGACCTCAACATGAAACCAGATACACTGACTCTAATAGAAGAGAAAGTGGAAAAGAGCCTGGAACTCATTGGCACAGGGGAAAGTTTACTGAACAGAATACCAATGGCTTAGGCCCCGAGATCAACAATTCATAAATGGGACCTCATGAAATTGAAAAGTTTCTGTAAGGCAAAGGACACTGTCAATAGAACAAAATGGCAACCTACAGATTGGTAAAAGATCTTCGCTAACCCTTCATCTGAGAGAGGGCCTAATATCCAAAATATATAAAGAACTCAAGAAGTTAAACTCCAAAAACCCAAATAACCCAATTAAAATTGGAGTACAGAGCTAAACAGAGAATTCTCAAGAGGGGAGTCTCGAATGGCCAAGATGCACTTAAAGAAATGTTCAATATCCTCAGTCACCAGGAAAATGCAAATCATAATGACCCTGAGATTTTTACCTCACACCAATCAGAATGGCTAAGATCAAAAACTCAAGTGATAGCACATGCTGTTGAGGATTTGGAAAAAGGAACACTCCTCCATTGCTAGTGGGATTACCAACTGCTACAAACACTTTGGAAATCAATCTGGAGGTTCCTCAGAAAATCAAAAATAGTTCTACCTGAAGACCCAGCATATACTCAAAAGATGCTCCACCATACCACAAGGATACATGCTCCACTATGTTCATAGCAGCCTTACTTATAATAGCCAGAAGCTGGAAACAACCCAGATGTCCCTCAATCAAAGAATGGATACAGAAAACGTGGTTCATTTACACAATGGAATCCCATTCAGCTATTAAAAAGGAGGACATCACAAATTTTTGCAGGCAAATGGATAGAACTAGAAAATATCATCCTAAGTGAGGTAATCCAGACCCAAAAGGACATACATGGTATCACTGATAAGTGGATATTAGTCAAAAAATACAGAATATCCATGGTACAACTCACAGACAGTAAGAAGTTTAACAAAAGGAAGGCCCAAGTGAGGATGCTTAAATCTCACTTTAGAAGGGGGAAAAAAATAATCATGTGAAGCAGAGGGAGGGAGGGGTCTGGGTGGGGGAGGGGAGGAGGAGGGGAAGCCTAGAGGGACGGGAGAATGACTGGAAATATGCAGTGGGTGTGGGGGAAATGCTAGAAATTCCTAGAGACCTGGGATATGAGAGGCTCCCAGGACCCAATGGGGATGACCTTAGCCGAAATGCCCTACAGTGGGGAGACAGAACCTGAAGAGACCACCTCCAGTAGACAGACAGTGTCCCCAGTGGAGGGATGGGGTCAGCAATCTAAGTTCAATATTTTTGACCCAGAATTGTTCCTGTCTAAAAGAAATACAGGAACGGGGCTGGAGAGATGGCTCAGTGGTTAAGAGCACTGACTGCACTTCCAGAGGTTCTGAGTTCAAATCCCAGCAACCACATGGTGGCTCACAACCATCTGTAATGAGATCTGATGCCCTCTTCTAATGTGTCTGAAGACAGCTACAGTGTACTCATATATAATAAATAAATAAATCTTTAAAAAAAAAAGAAATACAGGAACAAAAATGGAACAGAGACTGAAGGAAAGGCCATCCAGTGACCTGCCCAAGTTGGGATCCATCCCATGGGTGTGCACCAAACCCTGACAGTATTACTGATGCTATGATGTGCTTACAGACAGGAGCCTAGGCATGGCTGTCCCTTGAGAGGCTCTACCAGCAGCTGACTGAGACAGATGCAGATACATACAGCCATCCATTGGACCTCGGTCAGAGACCTCTGTAAAAGAGTTAGGATCAAAGGAACTGAAGGACATGGCAACCCTATAGGAGATCAACAGTGACAACTAACCCAGAACCCTGGGAGCTCCCAGAGACCACCCACCAACCAAAGAGCATACATGGGCTGGGCTGGGGCTCCTGGCCTCAGTGGGACCTAATCCTGTAGGTACTTCATGCCCCAGGGAAGGAGGATGTGATGGGGGAGGGGAGTTAGGGGGTGGGGGAGGGGGTGGGGCGGGGGAGCACCCTCTCAGAGGGAAAGGGGAAGGAGGATGGGGTGAAGAACTCTTGGAGGGAGGACTAGAAATAGGGGCAACATTTGAGATGTAAATAATTAAAGCAATTAAAAGAAATTGAAAATAAACACCAGAGAACCAAAAGCTGAAAGTTTTTTATGAAGCTAATAAAACAAAAACAATGAACAAACAGAAATCCTGGTAAACATATTAAGAGGAAAAAATATAGACTGTGCTAGTGTACTAGGAATTTTTTTAAAGGGACCTATTGACGTTTTCTTTACTAACTTGACTATTTTTGATAAAATAGATCAAAGAAAATCTAGCCCCAATAAATGCTAGACTCGCTGAGTCATATTAGAGAGTTTCAGGGACAGGCAGCTCAGCCCAGAATGATCCAAAGCTTTTACTATCATAACTCAAACCTGACCCTGTTTCTCTCAATCCCTCACATCTATTCTCCTTCATGTTAGTTCCACTGCTGTTAAATACTCTCCTGGTAAGAAGCCATATCTGGAATTTCTCCAAACTGCCTTCCAGAGCAAAGCAAAAGACCTTCTCAGTGGCTCAGTAGACGGGTTCGTGTGTTTTATTACCTCTGACTGGTGCTGGTGCCCTTTTTCACTCAGTAACAGTGCTTCTTTGATTGGCTGGAGAGCAGGAGCAGGCTTACCCTTCCTCTAGGTAACTAGGCTGAGCAAGTTACCATGACTAGCTGAATGGCAAAAGGTAACAGCTGTGTGCTTGCCTATCGCTTTGGGCAAATATTTGATTGCAAAGCAAGCTCCAACGTTATGAGCTGTCCAAGAAAATTTGATCTTTTACAGGAAGTTATTCAATACTGTTGCTGGAATTCGAGGGGGTTCCCTCCATCACCTGATGAGACAGGGGAAATCGAGGGCCATCACTTTCGGTCCTTAGTTTCATTGGTAAAATGATTTAAGAACGGATTCAAACAGAAGTTCAAGGACAAATTTTATAATCGTTTACAAGGAAAGCTCCCAAGGCAGACAAACTGCAGATCTAAGCAGTGGCCCAGAGGAGGGTCACGGAGCGGCAAGGGGACTATTTAAACTGCAGGGGGTGCCGAGGGGCGGAGCTTTGAAGAAACAGTATTGCCCAAACCATGAGAGAAGGCATGCGTAGGTTCTGGCCAGGATCTGAAAATACGAAACAGAAAAAAATTGAAAAAAAAAATAAATAAATAAAAAAAAAAAAAAAGAAAAAAAGAAAAAAATTGAAAAAGGGTAAGCCGTGCCTTGGTGACTCAGGCCATAGGCGAGCATTAAAAGGAAAATGTATTCTTCCTATCTCTTTAGCCTGGCTTAAGGTGAGCCTGCCTGCCTAGGGGCGGTTCCTTGACAATTGAATTGACCTCACTGGAATGTGGAATGCTGGCTCGGCAGCCAGACCAGAGAATCCATTCTCTTGACCAGGACTTTTTCTCTAATGAGTTTTACTGCTTCTCTAACAAGACTAGCCCGTCTACCTAAACCCAAGTGGCTCGCTAGAAGTGACTGTTTGGATTTGGTTAAATTTGGTTCTGAACTGTTTTTAAAGAGGTATCTGCCAACAAAATGTTCTCAGAGTCAAATTCTAAAAGTCATCGTGTCCCTTTCAGATTTGCCTTTAAAAAAACAGATTCTACTTAAAATCAGCACGGTGCGCTATGAAGTTTGTTCTTTGTTTATGTACTGAAAAATTCTCCCTCTAGTGCTGCCTCGTCTGGGTGTTAGTTACATTTACAGCTGGGAAAACAAAAACAAACCACAAAGACGAGGAGGAGGTGGGTGTGGGGTGTGTGTTCAAGACGACACCGAGACAGATTACTAGAGAAGTTTATTAGCAGACTTGGTGCCATGGACAGACAGACAGACAGACAGAAGTAACAGTGTGGAGAGCTCTCAGGAGCGCTCAGACCCGAGCAGCAAAGATAGACAACATGCAGAGTCTCTGGGGAAAACCAGCCATAGCCAAAAATGCACCGTAGCAAGCTTCTTCTAGCTTGTATCCTCCCTCTGATGGTGAGAAAGGCTTCCCAGCTGGAGCCCGCAGCCAGGCTCTGGGATTCCCTTACAGGATGCAGGGGAGGGGGCGGGGAACAAGAAATGTGATGTTTATGTAAGCTTCTCAGATAAGATGTCCTGGCTCCCGGACTGACAATGTTTCAGAGTCCCTTTCTGAGCCTGTGAAAGGCAGAGGGGGCTGCTGCGGATACCGTGGCCTAAGCAGAGCCTGAATCCTTTGCATACTTACAGCCTCGATCTTTGCCCTCCCCGAACAGACAGGAGCAAGCGGAAGATCAAAAGAAATGTCCAACTGTCCCAGGACTAGATTTCTTTTCCTGCACCCCTCCCTAACAGTTCACACCGCAGATTTCATGGGTCGTTAATCTGACCAAAGTGAGAACAGTTTGTTCCAGTGGGAAAGTCCTCCGGTCACTGTGTTTAGCTAGTCCAATTCCTTGGAGAATCTGGGAGAACTAGAACAAATTGTCCAGCCTGTATTCTAGACCCCAGCAGGCTCCGAAGGGCCACGCAATAGGCTCTGAAGGGTGGGTGGTCTGGGGGAAGAGCACAGGCTGAGAAAAAGGACAAAGAAGCATACAAAAAGCAATAGACAGCTAGGGAGTGGTGGGTGAAGATTTAAAGACGAGTGGGCGGCAGGTTAAACCCTGCCTTCTGAAACGTGGGTAAATATCCATCTACGCCCATTGTCGGCTCTCATTCAGGGTTCTGGAAGGACGCCTCCTTCGAATGGTTCAGTGAATATTTCAGATGATCTTCAAAACTTTGAACAAAAGCACTATTGACTGAAGACACAGAGAACTAATTTTATGCCATCTTGACTCAATTACGCACGAAGGGGAATAATTGAGTCCATATAAAATTTCATGTTATATTCATGGCATACCTCTAAGCTAAAATGGTTCATTTTTTAGTATTCTCTTACATACTTGGCTAACAAATGACATTTGATTTAAAAAAAAAAAACAAAGGAAAGTAAATCAAAATGTAAATTTTAAGGGTGGAAACTATGCATTTCAAACAAGGAGAATAATTACATATACAACATAAAAGGCTAGTCTTTGAAGAAAACAGACAATGCTTGATGTAAAATATTTCTACCAGTAAACAACAGATCTCTTTAAAATATGGTGATAAATGCAATCTACATTTCTCAGTGAATATAAACAAAATGGTCCCCAAATTATTCGTTGTTAAGAAATCAAGGCAAATATTAGCAAAGTACAATTATAAACACATACATGTACATCTACACTAAAATGTCATGATGTCAGAATGTCATACCAATGTGAGGAACAAAATGTAAACATCATACCAAAGAAAACACTTAGATATTCCTGCTTGGCTCTCTTTAGAAAATAGAAAGCTGTCAAGTTTGTAGATCCCGGGTAAAATAATTCCCACAGGCGAAGCTGTTGTGTCTGCACCAGAAGGGAGATCATGTCTCTATTTAGAATACCTGTCAGTCTTTCTGTTGTGTTTTATAAAAAGAAAGAGAAACCAGGGATGTGTTTGGTGGAGGTGTGGTAAGGCGTGGGGGAAGAGGATGCCTCTGCAGGCCCATGCCTGGGCATCCCTTCCCCCTGAAGGACCAGCCACAAGGCGGTATTAGTATAGAATAGAGTTTATTCAGGACATGGAGAGGAGAGTTGAGAGGGTAGGAAAGACAGAGGAAGAGAGAGAGAGAGAGAGAGAGAGAGAGAGAGAGAGAGAGAGAAGAGTACTGTAGTAGAGGCCAGCCATTAGCACGTGAAAAGAGGGGGGGAGGGGAGTGGGGAGAGAGAGGGTAAGAATTGGGAGCAAGAGCAAGAGAGAGAGGAGGGGGCAAGCAGCCCCTTTTATAGTGAGTCTGGCACACCTGGCTGTTGCCAAGTAACTGTGGGGCGGAGCTTAGACTAAATGCCAACAGTTGCACTGAGAGCATCCTTCAGGGCGTGCTCCACCTGACCTTGTCTCCTCTCTGTCTCATCTACAGTTCTGCCTTTAACCCCTGCTCTGCAACCTCCACGTGGCTCTGAGAACATGGCCAGCTACCGTTCCTCAGGACTAGACCCCATCTCCTCATCTCTACTGAGAAAACGCCTTTTCAGGTTCCAACATGGTTCTCTCCGTCCTCCAGTGCCCACTGAGGCCATTCCTAACACCCTACTTAAAATAGCAAGCCTTCCCTCCCTCAGAGACAAGACACCCGTGGGTATGTTTCCATACTGACTCTAGCTAGAGGTATTCAGGCTAGCAATGTGGCTTAACCATTACAGCTCGAATCCGAAGATGGAGCGAGCCACAGATTTTAGCCATCCAGTGGATCACCTCTTAGTAAAATTATCCTCATTCAAAAATCCTCTTGAAGCAGATCTTGAGATAACGGTATGTGTGTGTGTGTGGGGGGGGGGGGGTTGTCTGCTCACAAGATGACTCCATCAGAAATGACGATCAGGAGTGAGTGAGATAAACCAGAGTTCGTGATGCAGACCAGAGAGGGAGTCATTTGACAGGACTGATAAAAGGGACAGTGCCCTCGAACCAAACCGTGATTAGATATGCTAAATAAACAAGCGAGAATGAAGGTCTGAGGTAACCATCCACCTTGATGGGAGCAGGTCTGGAGGAGAGAGTGGGCATAGTTGGTCCAGTATCACAAAGCTTGGCAAAACAAAGACTGGCAGGCTCTAAGGTCCTTGTTTGACTAGAAGGCTGGACCTCTCACTCAGAAACGGTTAATCTAAAGGTGCGGCGGCTTCAGGAGCACGTAAGCAGCCTCCGTATGGGGCTTGTGCTCTCTCTAATGTTCTGCTTTCTTAAAATTCTCGACGTTTTTGTCCTTGAACCTATGTTTCTAGAGACGGCCAGTGGAGCGATGACACATGCGCAGAAGAGAAAAGAAACTCTTTCGAAGAGTTAGGGTCCGGCAGCAGCCAATACACAAAAAGCACCGACCGAGTCACAGCTGAAGCAGGACGCAGAGTGCTCTCTGACCACGGGCCACCAAGGACCCCTAGAATAGCTAGGCTGGGACCTGGGCCTAGACTAACACTGGCAACAGAAGCAACAGGAGATAAAACCTCAGTGGACTGGTGAGTTTTATAAAGACCAGAATGCTCTGCAGCAGGAAGCCCCCTTGTTCCTCGATCCCAAGGCCTGTCCTAGCATGGCTGTGCAGGATGTGAACTCTTCCTCACGCTCTGGTCCTGGGATAAAAGCCCACATTAAGGTGCTGAACTGTTAAGCCAGTGACTACCCAGGCTTGGAAACAGACCATGTCGGAGCATCATTAGAAGTAATGATGGCATTTAGAACCTCTGGTTTTGAAACCTCTTGAGCTTATATCAAAGTAAGTGGACAGAAATCAAAGGACCACCCCACCCCCACAATGCTCTTTCTGCAGTTTGTAAGTTTACTGTCACTTGTCTTGCTGAGTCCTTTATCGTGTCTTACAAAATTTTTCTATTTCAATACCTTTAATGGAACCTTCTTTTTTGAACATTTTTCATTTTGCCCTGGCCCCCATTGACTATGCAGCTGGCTCTCAGAATAGGCATTTGGAACTGGCCATCTGACTCTGGACATCAGGGCAGGGGTGGGGAGGGGGCAGGAAGATACTCTGGGCAGGAAACAAAATCACATGGAAGATGGAGAAAACTTGGTCCCAGACCATGGTCCTTCTGTTTATCTTTATTTTTGAAAGCTATTAACTGTTGTGGATAGCCCTGGTCTTGTATTTTGATGCTAATTCCACTTTCCTGGGAGGGGCTGCAGAGGAGGAGTGAGTCAGTATATAGGTGACTTCTTGTGAACCTTCTGCCCACCTTAATTTGTAAAATAAAGGCTAGAGCCGGTGATTGGGCAGTAGAAGGGGAGGTGGAGTGGAAAGGTTGGGGGGGGGGGGAGAGAGAGAGAGAGAGAGAGAGAGAGAGAGAGAGAGAGAGAGGAAGAAGGAGGAGGAGGAGGAGGAAGAGGAGGAGGAGAGGCTGAGATGGCAGGAGAAGTTACCCTCCTGTCTCTAGCAGTTATTCATATCAAGGTTAGATAATTTGGGTTAACAATTCTAATTGTGTGGGCATCTTGTGTATTGAGTATTTGTTGATATATAAATCTGTTGGGTTAATCTTTAAATCTTTAAGTATTCATTCTACCAAGTCTGGGATTGAGCCGAGCACTATGGAGGTGGCGGATACTCCTTGGATTTTGGGGGCTGGATGGCACAGAGCTGATTGGCAGAGGCAACAGCCATGCCAATGTCTCACAGGTCTCAGGCTGGCGCCATGGGCCAGCCTGTGCCGCATGGCGGTCAGGCCAGGAGCTAGCCCACTTTTTCTAATACCTACTGCAACATTATATATATATATATATATATATATATATATATATATATATATATATGTCTGTGTGTGTGTGTGTGTGTGTGTGTGTGTGTGTGTGTGTGTAATCTTACAAAACTAAAATTGACAAATCTTGAAAAAAATGTCAAATGGGTAGTTGAATTCTATTTGCAAAATTTTGTCAAATCACTGCTCAACAAAGATCTCATCAAAAGCGGGGATAAACATACAAAAAGTTTTAAAATCAGGTCAAATAACACATTAGGAAGTTGAATTCAATCAGAACCAAATGGTAGAGTGCTACAGGAAGTGGGAGACTTCTAAGAGATAAGGTGTGGTCACTGGGGACATGTCTAGGAAGTCTCTTTTCTTTTAAGATTCATTTTTACTTTATTTATTTATATGTACCTTTAAGTGCATGTGTGTGTGTCCATATGTGGATATGCACACATATATGCATGTGAGTGCAGGTGCCCTCTGAGGCCAGAGGAGTCCGATCTCCTGGAGCTGGAATCACAAGGTCGTCTGAGCTGCTGGATGTGGGCACTGGAAAGTAAAATTGGACCCTCTTGCAAGAGCAGCACATATCCTTAACTACTGGGCCACCTCTCCAGCCCTCCTCTGTTGCAGTAAATATTAAAAAACAGCTACTCTCTGCCCCTGTGGGCTGGCTGGCCATGCACTGGTGAGCAATGGCCAGACTGTTCTTATCTCGTGGAGACTCTCTGAGTCAGAGCTCCAAAATCTCTCCACCCAGCTCGCTAAGTTCCCATTAGCGGGACACTACCAAGCCAGCCCCATGCTTCAAAACCCCCACGGCCTTTGTGGTTGCACATCAGGCAAACCCACGCTTTGCCGATGTACCTTTCTCTCTGAAACCCAGACAAGCCGCTGTGTGAAGGAAAACACTACACAAATTCAGAAACAATAGTAGCTCAATCTCTGAGTGAAACAACTGGAATCCTAGCCTTGTAAACCGTATTAAATCTAAATCCTCTGCAGATCCGCCATGGAAACCAGGAGACACTAGTAGCTACATCCTGTACTCAGGCTATCCCTGTCCCAAAAGCCCCTATCTCTCTCCTGCTTCCTTTCTTCCCCTATCCAACCAGGAAGTCCCACCTACTCGCCTAGTGAGTAGCTCCTTTACTGGATGGTTCACAAGGAGTCACTGGGAAAGTGGAATTAACATCAAAATACAGGCAGCACCAGGGCCACCCACCACATTCCTCTTTTCTCAGTTTCCCTTTCTAGTCATCATGAGCTGAATGGCTTCAGTCTGCCACATACACCTATGTCCCCATGGCCAAGAGCAACCGGAACAACCAACCAGAAAACTGAGTTGAAATATACTCCCACCCCCAACCTCTGCCATCTCTTTTGATTTGTCTCTCCCCACACCAGTGCGACCTAAAGTCTCACTTAGTCCAGGATGGCTCTGAACAGCTTGATACCAGCCTTACAGTCATGCCCAGGTTTGGTTGTGGAGTTCTTTGAGACAGAGTTTTAAGTCCAGTCTGGCCTCATATTCACAATGTAGCTGGAGATGGTCTTGAACCCCTCATCTTCCTCCTTCCCCTCCTGAGCTCTGAAGTTAGAAGCACGCATCATCATGCCTGTTTTCTACACTTTGAACCCAGGTCTTCATGCGTGCTAGACAAGCACTCTGCCAACTGAGCTATATCCCTAGGCCTCAATTTTAATAATCCAATGAATCTGTTACAGTAACAGAGAGTAAACTAACAGAGCACAGTACCTAAACATTGTTGGCTGCCACTGAGATATAAAATCTGTAGTTATGTTTTGCTAAGGTTGGGGGTTAATACCTCCTGCCTCAAAGAAACCATCTAAGTAAGTCCCTGTTCTATTCTACATACATCAGTCATGAGTGACATTGTCTCACGCATCTGTGTTCCTGTGTCCAACCATGTACATTGTATCTGTGTACATGGAGTGGCATGTACACTCCAGTCAAAGCATGCATTTTTAAAGTATTGTTTAACCTGCTGCTGCTTTTCCTGGAGTGGTTGATACAACTTTGAGCATCTGAGTAAGCAATGCTTCCCCAGACTTACTTGGTCAACAAGGTATCTTGGCTTACTCAGAAATATTAAGGAACAGAATGTGTGGTCCAAGTGTGGTCTGTAGTCTTCATCCCCTGGCTTCCCATCCCCTGGCTTTTGTGTTCAGTACGGCACTGGTTTCTTATCCCCTGCTGTTTTGTCTGTTTTCTTTTCTCCCAGCTGGACTCCATGCAACACATGCGAAGAGCCTTGTGGGTTCTATTTGTCTCCATAGCTCAAGGCCCAGAACATAAGAAATTCTTGATAAACCCTTTTCAACGAAATAAAGAGAAAGTTTTGTTTGTGTTTGTTTGATTTTTCAATGTAACCAGCACTGGCTGTCCTGGACTCATTTTATAGACCAGGCTGGCCTCGAACTCACAAAGATCCATCTGCCTCTACCTTCAGAGTGCTGGAATCAAAGGCATGTGCCACCTCATTCGGCTATGAACTTTATTCCTATCTGGCACCAAATATGTGTGAGTTTAAATTTCTGGTCTTCCTATGGGGTTGCCTTCCTCCTCAGACACCGAGCCACCAACCAGGTAGCATATACTAGCTGAAACGTGGCCTCAGTGAAAGAAGATGCACCTACCTAACCCTGGAGACACTTAAGGCCCCAGGGAGTGGGGAGGCCTGGTACAGTAGGGGTGTGGTGGGGACATCCTCTTGGAGTGGGGGGTGGAGAAGAAATGGGACGAAGAACTGTCAAAGACCAGGAGTGACCAACTAGACTGTAAAAAAAGATTAAAGATCATTTAAAAAAAAAATATGTGGGAGTTTTTCTGCAGATCAACACATACTCCAACTGATCAGAAACCAACTAACTTCACTACCTTCTGTTCAGTTCCGACATTAGCTACCCAATGTTATCTCAGAGTCCACCTAAAACCTCAGCTCTTCAAAACCATCGCTGGTTGCCTCATCTACTTCTCACTGGTGAGCTAAAAGTTGGGGTTTCCCAAAATTCTCTCCTCATGGTCAACCATTTGCTAAAGCAGCTCACAGAACTGAGGAAAATGGTTTCCTTGGGACCAAGTGGAATCCATACATAGGCAAAGTACAGGAACAGGGCAATAGAGCTTCCAGGCCCTCTCTAGGGAATGTCTTCTCCATAGTCTTCCATGTTGTCTACTAGCTCAGAAGATCTTAGAGTGTCATCATTCAAAGGAGAGATTCCTGTTTTGTTTTTTAATGGATACATGATTAAATCATTGGTCACCGGTGACTAAACAACTTCTCAACTCATCATGATCATGCTCCACTTCTTCTAGCAACCAGCAAAGTACGACAAGTCACCAAACATACTGCTAGAAAGCAAAAGACACTTGAGCAGTCTGGTTATTTCATGAGTTTCAAATGCTGTGTGCCAGGAAATAGAGAAAATTACCAAACATCTGTTTCCATCTTCCCTCACCTCCATCCACTATCCGCCATCCCTGCTGGAGACTAGACCCATCCTCCCCTTTATTGTCTGAGGAATGTTCTTATCCTTAAAGTGCTATGTAAACGCATCTCCAAGCCAAGGATCCCAGCCACTGTTGCCCCTTATGTACCATTTTTTGGAACCATGTAAGAAACTCAAAGCTCTGCTTTAGTTTAGCAAGTGCTATGGCATCAAATGAAAGGCTATGCTCTGGGAACATCTCTATTGGTGTGCCTGGCCCTCTCTACTCACTTCCTCCTTTGACCCTCCTTCTATACACTCTCTAGACCAAAGCCAGAGCTTATCTGCATGATAGTTTGTCCTGGGCTTCATGGGGACTAAAGTATGTAACATGTATGTTTACCCTTGATGTCCTAGAGACTGAGAGCCACGTTTAACGAGATATGCTGTGTGCTTGTCAGCTGTGATGTCACTGTGACAAGATACTTGAGACGATCGCCTTATAAAGAGAAAAGGGTTATTTCAGTTCTTTGCTGTGGCCCCATAGCACTAGTGTGTGATAGAACAGAGATGCTCGTCTTGTGCCAACCAGGAAGCAAACAGAGACACAGGAAGTGGCTCTTGGTCACTCTCAAAACTCTACCTGCCTTCCAATAAGTCCCGCCTTCTAAAGGTTCTCCCCTATGCCCGTGGTGGCACTGGTTGGTGACTACGCTTTCTAAATGTGGACCTCAGGGGGAACAGTCAACATCCAACCTACAGTGCTTTCTTTATTGTAAATATCTAAAGTATATGTGATACTTTGGGACATGTATCACATTTAAAGAGATCAGAAGTCTTACGAAATAAGATCAGGGCTGGAGAAATGCCTCAGCAATGAAAAGCATTGGGTGTTCTTTCAGAGGGCTCAGTTCAGTGTCTAGCACTCACATGATAGCTTAGGACCTTCTATAACTCCAGTTCCGGGGTATCCAGTGCCCTCTTCTAGTCTCTGTGAACACCAGGCACATACGTGGTACATAGACACACATGCAGGCAAAACATCCATACCCATAAAATTCAAAAGATAAAAGAAATGAAACTATCTGGAGCTTTCTCCACACCTAAAAGATCCTAACTGGCAGAGAACTCTGGCTTGTAGTTATTCCATCTATAGTTTCTACTTTGGAATCCAGTTTAATAATGTCTAAGCTAGAATGTTAATTCCCAGCCTGCCTACTGGACATTGTTGTTAAAAGTACCAAACACAGAAATGTCTTTAAAACTATGTTGGGGGCTCCACAGCAAGGTGTTAGTCAAGACATGTGAGTTAGAAGCTAGAGCCCCCATTGGCCAGCTGTATGACCTGTGTCACCAACTCCTTGCCCAGACTGTAAACAGAAGGACTCCCTCACTTGCCGCTTTAATCCTTGCCAGAGATACAGTAGAAAATAAAGCCATCGATACCGCCTCACAGTTAAAAGCTCCTTCCTTGTTTGTAACAAAAGGGGAACCCAAACTGGTTTCATCGAGTGTATGATATGGAGTTAAAAGTTTGTCATTAAAACGCTTCAGGAACCTAGCCAGCAGGTTAAGTCAAAAGGAAGGTAGCAGTCACTACGTTTACCGGGAAACCGAAAACAAAAAGACTGTTAGATGTCTAACACATTTGGGTGGCAAGTACTTATGGGAACACTGTTTAGAACTTCAAATCAACCAAGTATGGGCAGTGCGGATTCTTGCATGTCGTTCAAAGCATAGCACCAAGAAAGGAAAGCCAAAACAGCCTTGCCGTTGAAGTTGATCCGGAAGTCAGAGACGAGGAGGACAGGTAGGCCCATGGTGGGAAGAGGAACCCCAAATACTAGCAAAAGAATACTTATGTCTGGCCAGCATCCAACACAAAGGCAAAAAAAAAAAAAAAAAGAAAGTTGCATCTTTCTGGTGGTTCTCAGAGAGGTGGGCAGACCCACCAATCTCAAGGTGACTCCTAGGGATGTTGCTAGGGGTTAGAAATTTGGAGTGAGAAGATTGCAGTATCTCACTGAAGGACTGATTCCTGTCTCTTTAGCATGGATTAAGGTGAGTCCACCTAGCAGGGGTGGTTCCTTGGGCAGGTGACTGACCTAACCCAACAGCAATGTTAGGTTCTACCCAGGCCGCCATTCTGTTCTTTTGACTGCACAGTGCTCCCTTAATGGGCCTCTAATGCAAATGGCACAGGTTAAGCTGATCTCTGATTCTGTATCGACTAACTCTGTTAAAAGACAATAGATATTAGCTACACAGAACATGCAAAGTCAGTACTCCAGGCAATTACGTTAGCTAAACACCAAGAGCTCTGTCTTGGATAATGTCTCTAGTTATTAAGTCAGATAGTTACACTTCATAAATGGATGGATTATGTGACGGTGTAAGTAGATCATGATAAATAAAGATGATTTTTCTGTGATTATGACTGATGTCAAGGAGCCCCAAATCTTCTTCTTCCCTAAGGGAAGAAGAAAACAATAGCAAGATTCCACCATCTGCTGTCATTCTGACCAAGGCTGAATTCCAAGGAGGAGGAGACCAACTTCAGGACGCTCACCCCACCCAACCATCATTGTCTGTGGTTAAAGCAAATTAGGCCTCAGTAGATGAAGTCACAGGCCCAGACATGTTTGATTTGAATGATGAAATATTATAAATGGGTTCTTAACTGACTTATTTTAAAAGTGGGCTGTCCAGCAAACTGTCAACCTCTTCGCCTCTCTCACCCCACCTTAAACACTCGTCCATTTCATTTCCTTAGATTTCCTGCTTAACCCCAGGAAACAGGAATTTTCCAGACCCGCTTAAAAGACAAAAGGTCACAAGGCTGGAATCTGTCTTCTCGGGGACTTCCTTTATTTACTGAACAGTTTAAATGGTTTTCCTGCTTCTGAGTTTTTGTCCTAGTATCAGTAGAATATGGCTGGCTCAACAGAAATAGAATACTAGAAAGATAGTCTTTAAATATATGCCAGCAATATAGACAATGCAAGAGCAATAAAAAAAAATTGCAATTGAAAAACATACAATATCCAAATTTAAGGGAAAAAGCCATGAGTACCCGCAGCCGACTCAAGAAACTTGTTATAAACAAATCTGTGAGCAGAGAATATAATTTAGTAGTAAAGCAACTGTGTGGTGTGCACAGGGCATATTTCTGGTTTTAATTCTCTGCAACACATATGCCCACACTACTTCACAAACACATATACCACACACCCATACCTACAGACACACACACACAAACCATACATATATCTACTCCATATACACACATACCACATACAAATACCTACACATAAACCACACATATCACACACACACCTACCACACACACATATACCACAGATACCACATACACATACCTACACATACACACCTTATACACACACATACTACACACATGCCTTCCACACATACACACCACCTACACACATATAAACACACACCACACACGCAGACCACAGACACGTATGCCATACCACATATACACAAACATAGTCACATACACACAGATATACCACACACACAATTCTAAAGTTTAAGAGAAACTAAACATCATTAAGCTCAAATACCTGAGAACTTACTCTCTGGTAAATTGTAAAACAAGACAGTTTTATAGAAATAAATATATAACTGACATAATTTGTGTAGATACATATATGCATAAACATATACATAGAAATAAAATAGATATAAACAATGTAGCCCCAGAAAACAAACCCGTTAAAGGCTAGGATGGTATCTACTCAAACTTTAGTCTGTAATTCCATAGATCGGAAGTTTCCAAGCCTAGAATCATCTCCGAAGGTTAAAAACAAAAACAAACAAACAAACAAGCAAAAAAAGCCGGTGTCTAAATCACTCCGAACATTCAGACTTAGTTGCTGTGAGGTATTGCCTAGATGTTCGTTTTCAAAAGTTTCTCACATGTATCTAAAATTGGACAGACAAGGAAGGTTAGCAAACAGCTGTAATCCAAGCACTTAGGAGGAAAAGTCAGGAGACTCAAGAGTTCAAAGTCTTTCTTAACAATTCAGAGAGTTTGAGGACAGCCTAGGCTACAAGAGATCTTGTCAAAAAATGATAGATAGATAGATAGATAGATAGATAGATAGATAGATAGATAGATAGATACCAAAAAAAGGCAATCCTGTGGACATTGCTTTGGCTATCATTAAATATTAGGATTATTGCACCTTTAAGGACCAACCATCTGAGCTGGGTGAGATAGGTCAGCACCAGGTAAGCATGATGCCTCTGTTACCCACCAAAAAGCATTGTTTTGGTCACCATCATGCACAAAGATGGGACCCCAGGAGGACATCACCTGAGACATTTTAGCTCCATGATTAGGATAAGCACGTTCTCTTGTTCACACAATGATACAATTAAGTAACGTTTTTCCAGAACATACCCCCAGCACTATGCCACACAGAACTACAATTACGCAATGACTGTGGTCTTCCTGGATAGACATAAGAGAATCAAAGACAGTTTATTTTAGCAGCATGGTTGAAATTTGCTTTCCTTTCACGCGGCAGTGAAAGAGACTTGATCCTAAAACTTTTAGAACCAACTAATGACAAACTGCACAGGGAGATTTACAAGAGACAAGGGATTACTAAAGGAAGGGTCTGAAAAAAAAACATTTCCTTTTTAAAGTAAAACAAGAGTGCTTCATAGACCAGTTTCCTGTTTTGGCTCTAATCAGGTACTTGGTGGTGTAAACAAACCAAAAGTATTATTACAAAGTTCTGTTAGTTTGAAGTCTAACATGGATCCCAGAGGGCTAATACCAATGTGGCAGCAGACTACATTTTCTCCCCTGGTTCTGGGGTAAATTTTGTGGCCTTTTCCAAAAGGCTGTCCAGTCCCTAATTCTTGCCCCCCCCCACCCCTCATCTACCTTCAAGCAGGCTGCTTGGGCTACCAGCTCCCTCTCTCCTGGTTCTCTTTTCCAGTTAAAAAAGTCATCTTTCTCTGATTGGTTTGTTTTTGTTGTTGTTGTTGGTTTGTTTTGCCTTTCTCTTCTACTTTTAAAGACTGACTCTTGTGATTTTAGTGTGAACACAAGGGTCTTCCCTACTTTTATCTTAAATGATGTGCAACTGTATTTCATCCACCCCTTAATTTCCCTTTGTCACATGACCTAACATAGTTACATAGCAACAACAATGCAAAGACAAGTCAAACTAGATTGGCCCTCACATAGCCGCCAGTGAACACCCAGCTCTCAGTTCCTTCAAGACTGACAACTATGTTTCAAGTCCAAGGACTATGGATATAAGCATCCTTGGATGGGAGGAGGCGGGGCGTTAGTCTGCCTTACTATATTAAAATGTTGCTTCCTTAAAAAAAAAAAAGTGGGGTGAAATCTTCATCTATTACATGAAATTTGGAATGCTCATTCCAGTGCATCTGGTTTTCACCATCATCTATGCTTTTATTTTTGAAACTATTCTATTATTCATAATAATGCATATTGTGTAGCCTACTGTGGGTATATGTGAATGACCATGCTAGTAACTCAGTGGAGATCAGAGGTGGCAGGTGCCCCTGGAGCTAGAGTTACAGGTAGTTGTGAGCCGCCCAACATGGATGCTGGAAATTAAACTAGGAAGGTCAACTGTCAACTTTGAGGTATGTGCTCTTAACCCAGGATCCTCAACCTGTGGGTCATCTATGACCATTGGAAAACACAGGTATTTATGTTACAGGTCATAACAGTGGCAAAGGTACAGTTATGAAGTAGCAACAAAAATAATTTTATGGTTGAGTGTCACCACAACATGAGGTACTGTATTAAAGGGCCATAGCATTAGAAAGGCTGAGAATCATTGTCTTAATCAATGAGCCATCTCTCTTGCCTCCATATGCTTTTAAATTATCAGCTCTTTATACTTAGATCAACCCCATGATTGACAGTATCATCGCACTGAACTGTCTTGAATGCCATACTCTTTCTTATATGTGACAAAACTCATACTGAACTGTTGAGTTCTGGATTGCAAAAGAGGGTTTATTTTCAAACGTGCTTCATGTCTTTGTTTACCGTTCAACAAACCCACACACATGTGCTAATACCTATTAAATTTTTAATCCACCTGAGAAGCTAATCAGGATCACTGTTTTCTAAAGATATAAAACAGTGATAACTGCCCAAGACATGTATTCACAAGGCAAGTATACCTTCCTCTCCTCTATAGCTGCTCCACAGCAGACATTACTAATCAACCAGGTATAACTTTAAAATCCTCCGTAGAGCTTGCTGGGTAATCAGCACTAGGAATAGCCAATCAGAGTTGGAAGATAAACTGAGCTCTGCTTTCCTGTGTAGAAAAACTTACAGCAAGAAGAGATTCTCCCAAGGCCTTTCTAGAGCTGTTGTTACTCTAAAACAAAGCACCATTGCATTCTATAAGTACTCTATGCAAGCAGTCCATAAGCACCGGGGTGGGGTGTGGGGGGAAGCAGCAAACAAAACCCACATATAATTCAACCCTCCAGAAACACATTTTCTGCCAGCTGTCTTAACATTTGCCTAGTTCTTGGTCTGTTACTGTTTTTTTTTTTTTTCCAGTTGTGATAATGTATTCTCCAAAAAACAACTTCAAGGAGAAAGGTTTTATTTAACTCACAGTTCCAGGTTACAGGCCATGGTAACAGTGAAGCCACAGCAACAGGAGCCTGCCAGGGCTGGTCATGTTGTCTCTATAGTCAGGAACAGAGAGTGGTGAACGCAAACACGCTAGCAGTCAGCTTACTTTACCCACTCTCACATGGTTCAGGATCTCCTGCCTAGGGAATGTGCCACCCACACTGACTGGGTCTGCCCACCTCTATTGACAGAATGAACATAACCCCCCCACCCCATGGACAGTTCTCAGAGGCCCATCTCCCAGATAGTTCCAGATTTTTGACAAATTAACAGTTAACACCGGTAGTCATTCACTCATTCATTCAACATATTTTTTACTGAGCATTCCTCTAGACTTCAGAGGTATAATGGTAATAAAACAGACAAAAAATTTACGTCTGCAAAGCTCAGATATATGCAAAAACATTTTTTTAAAAGTCAAATATGACATAATCTTTTTATTTTCTATTTTTTTTATTTTTATTTTTATTTTTTTGATTTTTCGAGACAGGGTTTCTCTGTGTAGCCCTGGCTGTCCTGGAACTCACTCTGTAGTCCAGGCTGGCCTCGAACTCTGGAACTCAGAAATCCGTCTGCCTCTGCCTCCCGAGTGCTGGGATTAAAGGCGTGCGCCACCACTGCCCGGCTGACATCATCTTTTTATATGTGTGGTGTGTAACTGGTTTTTTTCTGTCATAGTTTTTGGAAGCGTAGCTCTGATTTTGTCAGACTCTTGTGGTTTTTACCAACAGGCTCAACTGAGCTAAGAGCTAAGATGATTATTATGTGCTACATAGACCTCATTTGTCTTATCTTTTTATAGTTTGTTGCTGTGTGATCAAAAGAAACCCTTCACCCCCAAGTAGAGACTGTTGCAGACCACAAAAGTCTACTTAGGACACTAAAGAGAACGCTCTTTCTGTTCCAATAACCCGTTACCACATAATGTGTCCCAGCAACATAAAGCAGCTTTAAATTATAGCAAGTTGGGGAGCAAAAGGTTTATTTGGTCTACACTTCCATGTCACTGTTCATAACTGAAGGAAGTCAGGACAGGAATCTGGGGGCAGGAGCTGATGCAGAGGCCATGGAAGGATGTTGCTTACTCGCTTGCTCTTCATGGCTTGCTCAGTCTGCTTTCTTATAGTACCAAGGATCCCCTATAATGAGCAGGACCCTCCCACATAAATCACTAATTCAGAAAATGTCCTACAGGCCAATCTTTGGGAGGCATTCTCTTTATTGATGTTCCCTCCTCTCTGATGACTCTAACTTGTGTCGGATGATTCTAACTTGTGTCAGATTGACTAATCACACAATTGTCCCCTTGTCACCCTGGCACACAAACACATCAACTATCAAGCCACTACCTTTCCTTTCTTGCTGATGCCCAAGATCACACATTGATATTGTCATTATAAAACATTTTACACACTTAAAAAAAAGTCCCAGTCTTTACAAATTCAAACACTTTAAAACTTAGTCTCAAAAACAAAATAAAACAAAACAAAATAAACAAGAAAAGACAGTCTCTTTTGAAATCCAAAATCTTTTTTAAAAAAAATTCAGTCATTCAAGTGTGGGCTCCTGTAAAATTATTTATATATATATATAAAATTTAAATATTTCCTTATTTCAAGAGGAAAGAAGCAGGACACAGTCACAATCTGAACAAAGGAAAACCAAACTCCTGGTGTGTAATTAACTCAGTGTTCAATGTCTGAGATCCATTCACAGTATTCTGGGGTCCCGCTAAGTCACTTTTCTGGCTCTACCGTGTGGAACACACATAGCTTGTCTTCTAGGCTTTGGTTGACCCCATTCCACCACTGCTGCTGTTCTTGGTATCCCACGGTATTGACATCTCTGAAGTGCTGGGGTCTCTTACTGCAACTGGGCTGCACTTTCATCAATAGCCTCTCCCGGTCCTCTCTTCGGGAACCCCCAGTCCTGCTACACAGTACCAAGTATCTGCTCTCCATGACTCCTTGAAGACTTCAAAACTAGTACCATCTGGGTGACTTTTATACCACCAAGTTCAGTTGCCAGCACAAGGTGCAACTTTGACCACAGCTTCTGTGCGCTGACTCTGAGGAAATGCTTCCCAGAAGATCTCACCTCAACAGTGCTGGACTCTTCCTAATCACCACTCGTTTCTCAGCTCCAGATAACTGGCATCAATTATCCAAGCAAAACAAAAGGTTTCACTTTAGTAGTTCTGGTATCTTGTTAACTGAAGAATCTAGTTGATTCTTCAGTTGCAGCTAACCAGAACCCCAGCTTCTTAACTCAAATTAATAATGGGCTCTGATAAACCCATTAGAGGACTCCTAAACTTTCATAAGCCAGGCCTCCAATGTCTGTATTTCGCTCAACACTCTCATTTTCCAGACTCCCCCAGAAGGCTCACCAAGCATCGAACAATCAATTGCTTTTCTAGCCCAAAGCTCCAAAGTCCTTCCACAATCCATCCAAAAACATGGTCACGTCTGTCACAGCAATCTCCTACTATCCCAGTACCAATCTGTGTCTTAGGCTTATCATTGCTATGATGGAATACCATGATCAAAGCAATCTGAGGAAGGACAGGGTTTATTTGACTAACATTTCCACATCTCTCTTCATCACTGAACGAAGTCAAGACAGGATAAACAGGACAGGAACCTGGAGGCAGACACTGATGCAGAGGCCATGGTGGGGTGTGTAGTTATTAATAAATCTCAACTCGGGATTTCTTCCCCCCTTTAGACCATTTATGTTCCCAGATAAAACACACACGCAGCCTTTATATTTTTAAATATGCCTTTAGGCAGCACAATAGCTGGGCAGCTGTCTGCCCTCCATGCTGTTAGAATCAAGTTCTCTATCGATAACACTGAATTATTACTTACTATTTTCTATGTTTCGTCTGGACTGCTCTTAGCTCTGATTGGCCAGCCCACAGGGCCACATTTTCTTTATTCCTACCCCATGGTGGTTCTCTCTCTCTCTCTCTCTCTCTCTCTCTCTCTCTCTCTCTCTCTCTCTCTCTCTCTCTATCTCTCTCTCTCTCCCCCCCTCCTTCCCTCCCTCCCTCCCCCTCCCCTTTCTCTCCCTCCCCTTCCCTCTCCCTCCCTCCCGCCTCCATGTTCTTCTTCATCCATGGCTGCTTCTCCTTCTCCTTTCCTCTTCACAGTCTCTCTTCTCTCTACCCCAAGCTCTGGAAAACTCAACCACGCCTATCTCTCTGCCCAACTATTGGCTGCCAGCATCTTTATTCACCAATCAGAATTAACTTGGGGTGGGTCCGAGGCTATGTGCAGACTCCAGATCGTGGAGGCCAGCACTTAGCCTTACAATAAACAGTAAAAGACAAGACCTCAACATGGGTATTGTTCCTTTTGGCTTGCTCAACCTGCTTTCTTATGGAACCCAGGACCACCAGCCCAAGAGTGGCACCACTCACAATGGCGTGGACCTTCCCACATCAATCACTAACTAAGAAAATGCCCCACAGGCGTGCCTGCAGCCCAATCTTATGGAGGCATTTTGTCATTTGAGGCTCCCTCCAATCTAATGATGCTAGCTCATCTCAAGTTGACATAAAAGCATCCAGCACAGTTACCAGCTCATCAGATTCTGGGGTGTCCTTCATTTAGCTGGGCAATCTCTCTTAGCTTTCTTTCAAAGCCAGTTTGATTTTTGCCACTGAAAGCTTGTTGAATCATTCTTGTTCATTTCCGTACTGATACTGAGTGCTCACTAGAAGTTCTGACAAAGCTGTAATGTGAAATGTCTACCTAATTCCCTGTATGCGTTCTTATAGCGTGGTGGTTGGGTTTGAAGATCCTAGGTCTAAAATTCCTAAGTGCAAGGTACTTCACCTCTATGACATAGCCTATGAGGTCACACAGGGTCAACTTCAGCATAGTCACAGGTGTCTGATCCAAGGAGAAACCTGAATCCCACCTTCTGGGAGCAGGAGGGACAGCATCACAGTTTTCAGGGGAGGGTCTAGTACAGCAGCAACATCTGGGAAATCTCCACATACTTGGTTCTCTCTTTACCTACATCTGCATGGTCAAAGTCAAGACGAGAAACCACTCAGCCCCCATAATTGAATAGCTAATTCCTCTCTTACATAGGTACATACTTTGAAATATTGGTTGATTAAACAGCTTGAACAAGGTTATTCCTTGCAAATTCTCAACAAAATCTGCCAGAAGAAACAACATTTCCTGTGTATGAGTTCTGGAAATAACCATTAATGTTGGCGTATAAAGCTAAAATTTTGCTGGCTAATGCTTTAACGTTAGGAAGGTTTGCCAGATAGATTTCAGATAACTGAGGACTGTCCAGGTATCCTGTTAGGAAGAAAAGTACATATCTTATCCTACCCACTTAGTCTTATCAGTAAGGAGGGTGGGAAGAGGAGGAGGAGGAGGAAGAGGAGGAGGAAGAAGAAGGGGAGGAGGAGGAGGAGGAGGAGGAAGGGGAGGAGGAGGAGGAGGAAGGGGAGGCAGAGAAAAAGGGAGAAGATAAAAAAGGCCAGATTAGAATTTAGAGGAGTTGTTTACTAAGCTCAATACACTAGGAACTAACTAAGCACATCTTCCAACAACACCATGTTTTAACTGATAAACTCAACCTATGAAATATGAGCTATCTGTGCACGGCAGGCTCAACATTTTGAACTTGGCCGAACTCTTTGTTTTGAAAAGAAAGGACCAAAAGATGGAACAGATAGAAGAAATTGCAAAATTACAAACTGGCAAAGGTGAGCCCTGTTTTGTTCCTTCTTTGCTTCCCACCCTCACCTCCCATTGTCCCACCCCTTACACCACCCACCCAGCTTCGCTTTGTTTTTGACTGAGCTATTCAGAGACGAGGGATGCTCTGCCTAGTATCAGCAGCTCACTCCTCTGGCTTTGTCAACCCCACAGTATTCTCCAGGTACCGTAATTGTACAGACTATATGATAGTAGGTTAAACACCCACCCTTTAAAAAAATAATCTCTGGTGATTTATATTGTAAACTCGACAGACTCTGGAGTCACCTTGGAGATAAATCTCTTGGCATTATGTACATTAGGTTAATCGGGGTGAGAGGATCTACCCTAAATGGCAGCATCACGCTACAGAAGCTGGAGACCCCGGCTGCATAAAAAGGAGAAGATGAGCCCAACACCAGCATCCCTGAGTTCTTCCTGACTGTCTTAGAGTTTCCATTGCTGAGGAGGGACACAGTGACCAAGGCTTACAGTTTCAGAGGTTCAGTCCATTATCATCCTGGTGGGAAACATGACAGCATCCAAGCAGACAGGATGCTGGGAGAGCTGAGAGTTCTACATCTTGATCCAAAGGCAGCCAGAAGACACTGACTCTTCCACAATGGGTGGAGCCTGAGCTAACCTCCAAGTCCCACCCCCATTGTGACACACTTCCTCCAACAAGACCACGCCTCCTAATTGTACCACTCTCTGTGGGGCAAGTGTATGCAAACCACCACACTGACTGTGAGCACGATGTCATCAATCACCTCAAGCCTGGCAGCCATGACTTTACTACCATACTGGGCTATACTCTCAAACTGTGAGCCCTTGGGCTAGGAAGATAACAGCCCTCCAGGATCGTGCAAACTGAGGGTTTCACTACTGAGATAGCATCTGCTTTCTCATCAGGGCTTTTAGGGATGTTTTCTTCTCAGAGAAGTCCAGAGACTTGGAGAAGAGTCTTGCAGGCACAACATAATGCACAGATTAGGATGCATTTAGTGAAAACTATAAGTGATGAGGGATATAGTGGAGAACGCAAAGAGGAACACGTCTTGCCCTCATGATATAACTAATTATTGTGAGGGTATGTCATTATCATGGGTAACAGAAAATGTAAGGCAAATGTCTTAAAGTTTCGACCAATTCAAATCCCACTCACATTGCTCATTCTTACACAAACCAAAGTCGGAGGTAGGCAGTTTACTCATCTAGTTTAAAAGTCAAGGGTCAGCTGCAGCATGAGCTGGTATAGAGTCTTAAGTCACTAAGTGACCTGGTTCCTCAAATTTTTACCCTGTTTACCTTCCTTTGTATTTATTATCATGGACAGATTCTGAAGTCAGCAGAATTACTCCCTCAACTGCTTTGGATGTACCTCATCAGTTCAAAAATCTCTCTCTCTCTCTCTCTCTCTCTCTCTCTCTCTCTCTCTCTCACACACACACACACACACACACACACACACACACACACACACACACAACTTCACAGCTACTCCGAGCCAGCAGAATGTGGTTCTCTGACCGGACAGGCCTAAGTCACACACTCCTTGTTGGTTCTGGATTAGAACCAATACCAGGAGAAGCCATGGCAAGTGGGTCAGTCTCTAGAAGAGATGGAGATTCTGATAAAGAGAACAGAAATGGATATCAGCCACCAAACCCTTTAGTTGTTGACCACTTCAGTGTCCCTGGGGAACAAACAGTCTTTGCTCCCTATTCGGGGAAAAGTACAAACAGAAAGTCTACAGAGGTCATTTCTGTCCTTCCTGGTGCCTCTCAAAAGACTATCAAAGGGGATTCAGTGGCCTAGAGACACATCCCCTGTCCGCATTCCTTTTCCTTTGCTCTCAACATCCTACACGTTCTGTAGTTTTCCCACTAGCTCACTGAACATAGTACTATCCAGGCCCCGCCCACATCCCAACCCCGGCTCACCTCCCGGCTATCTGGCCCTGACTTATGGTGCCTCGGCTTCCTTTGATCCATTACTCTCAGCGTGGAACTTTCCTCCCTGTTTTCTAAGCTTTCCTGTCTCTCAAGTTTCCCTTCATCGATTCACTCAATCTACATAATGAAGCCTACATAATTTTGCTAACCGGTGGCCCTAGGAGAGACTTGGAGGCAGAAGACTGTTTTCATTTATGCGGGTAGGAAACACTCAGAACGTCTTTGCCTCCACTTCTGCCATCCGATCATGCTACACACTCTGTAGTTTCGGACTGTGGTAAAAATGTGAGACCAGATGAAGCTACGGGCTGGGCGGCGGCAGGATTTGACTTACCGTGCTATCGAGGGGGGCTGGAGTCCAGCCCGTTAGTGGTAGAGCTTGCCTAGCATGTGCTCACAAGGCCTTATTTGACCTCTGGACATCACAAAAGACGATGCAAAGAGCAAATAGGCACGAAGTAAATGAGAAAGATGGGGAAAGATAAAATTGTTTGTGAAGCAGACAGAACATTAGATAAAACCGTGCCCCTGAAGGAAGCCAAGAACTAAAGAGAAACGGATGGATTCGGAATCCCACGCGGCACAGTGAAGGCTCCTTAGGGGTAACCCCTAAGCAGTGAACTGCAGAAGAGCAGGCATTGCCCCACAAGACAACCACGTGGCCAGAAGGTCTACAGAGTCTCAGAACCTCAAGAGGACAGAGGGAAAGTCTTTCTCGTTTGAAGTCGGCCTGGGTGGCTCTGCTCGAGCAACCAGAATTAAGTAAGGGCGCTGTGTGCGTACCTTGGCTGAACCTGCTAAGCATCTTTCTGTGAAACGCTTAAGTCAGAAAAGGAATCACTGCCAGGAGCATTTTGCTGTTGTAACCGCAGTTAATGCAAGTTTCTAATCCTCTGCTCTTCAACCGTGGGAGAGAAATTTGATGCGGAGAGGAGATCAAAGCCAACTTGTTGACTTTCGTAAGAGTTCAGGCTGCTGCCCAAGCAACCTGATTTATACAACCTATCTGTTTTTGGTGTGACTCATCTCTTCTTTGATCCCTTTCCCTTATTTTCTGCCTTCTTTCAGATTACATGGATATTTCTATGATTCTCTTTACTCCTTTGGGTGGCCTATTTGCTAGGACTATTTGTATTGTTTAGTATTGGCGATTGTTTTTGGGTTTATCCTAAACATACTACAGTCTACCTTAAATGAAAATGTATCACTGTATAAGTAGCCAACAACCTCTAACAGACCCTTTCTTCTCTCACCTCGAGGCTTTTCTGAAGTGATTGTCACACACTCTAATATTACATTTTACATTAGGTTATAAACTCTATAGACACAATACATTGTATACATGTTCAGAGTTACCTTGTTAATCTACCCAAATACCTTTGAAACCAGTTATCTTACCAATCCTTTTACATTTACCTGCAAAAAAAATCTATAAACCAGCTCTTACTCCTATTGTTGGCAATGGTTTCTCCCTATGCTCACTTTCCTCTGGTGAGAAGGAATTGTTTTCTATCATTGCGTGTACTTCAGTTCTTCTGTGATGAATTTTTTTTTTCAGTATTCATGTGAGATTTCACCTTCAGTTTTGAGGGCATTTTCACTGGGTTTTGAAATCTAAGTTTTTTTCTTTCAGTAAAGATAATGCTCTATTATGAACTCTGTTAAATTGCTTTTTCCTTTCTTCCTTCCTCCCTTTCTTTCTTTCTTTCTTTCTTTCTTTCTTTCTTTCTTTCTTTCTTTCTTTCCTTGTTTAGTTGTTTTCAATATAGGGTTTCTCTGCATAGATCAAACTGACATTCAACCTGGAGATCCATATGTCTCTTCCTCCTGAGTGCTGGCAGTGAAACCTGCACCACTACCACCCAGCAACTTATTTCTAACAAGATGTTTGACCCCATTCTTACTTACTCTTTCCTGCTCTGTATGTACTCCAGTGATTTGCTGTTCAACTGCTTTTTCAAAAGATTTATTTATTTTTAAGTGTGTGTGAGGTTGCCTGCACACAGGTATGTGTACCATGTGTGTGCCTAGTACCCAGATGTCAGAAAAGGCCACCACATGCCCTGGCATTGGAGTTACAGATGGTTGTGAGTTGTGATATGGGTGCTAGGAACTAAACCTAGGTCTTCTGCAAGAGCAACAAGTGCTCTTAAACACTGAGCCATTGTCCCAGCTCCTCTTCAGATGCTTCTTGGTTTTCATTGTTAGTAATTTATATTCCCTAGTGTCCTTCCGTGGTTTTTGTTCTTAGAATTTGGCAATTTAGTTTTCGTGCCTTTTGGAAATTTTCTTCTGGTTGTTTATTAATACTCTTGCTGACCCTCTTTGCTAGGGACTCTACGTACACACATTAGGTCATTGAAAACTGTCCTACAGGTCACTAAAGCTCAACCCGTCTTTCCTGGCCTCTCTCCATGCATTTTACTTGGATGGTTTCCACTGCTACATATTTATTTACTCTTTCATCTTGCAGAACTGAGTAGATTATATTTCTGTGGAATGCTGTCTATCGGCAGAGACATTGAGCATAGGATAGAGCCTGTGATTGGACAGTGGAAAAAGAAGGCGGGCTGAGAGTTTTAAGCAGAGGACAGAGAGACAGAGACACAGAAAGGGAGACGGAGATGAGGAGACAAGATGGAACCCACAGGAGAGGAAGAGGAACCAGAACCATGCAGTCCTGGGAGCCATAAGTATTGGGGATTTCTGAGATAGATGATTAAATAAGTAGGGTGCATTTGCCCCATCTAGGGGTGCAGCTTGTGTTTATATTAACTGAGTCTTAAGTTCTTTGTGTGGGCGTTTTGTGGGTTGAGAATTTACTGATATACATCTGACTGATAAATTACAAGCCTCTAGAGTTTTGATTTTGCCAGGTTAAGTGGATTTGTGACAGCTAACCACAGGGGGTGAGTGGCTGGGAATTTGAGCAGGATCCACAACAAGAGTTGGACAGCCACCGCATGGGGACCATAGAGACCTTGGGGGCGGGGAAATTGCTATACTAGAACATAGCCAGCACCAGCATGGGTGCTTTTTTATATTTCATGTAACATATTTCATCTCAGACAATTAGAATTTTCAATTCTACATATTCCATTTGGCTTACCTTGTATTTCCTATGCATGCTAAATCCTTTCTCTACCTTTTCTGTCACATGAACAAGTGGAAAGTGGCTATCACTGTTAACACCCTTGTTACTAATCTCTCTTCTTGGTTGACCTGTCCCTACTGACTTACTTTTACCTTCTTATCATTATGGATTTAATTTTCCTAGTAAATTTTTATTTGATCCCAATCAGTATGAATTTTCTCTCAGTATTCCTGAGCTTTGTCCTGAGATGTAGGCCTGCTATTTGGAAATTATTAAATCCTTACAAGACCGGCTAGTATAAGCTTAATTGGGGTTAGCAAAAACCTTGGGAGCTAAGTTTGTTCCATTATTATAAAGCAATACCTCAGAGTACTCCACCATTACTCCATGGATCAGAACACAGCTCCAGGCATTAGAACTGCAGGTCATAATCCCGTGGGGTCACATGACTGAACATGGAAGTTATGAAAAACTGGGTGAGGATTTATAAAAAGGTCTCTGAATGCTTCGCAATAAAAAAAGTTAATTCAAACCAAATGCAAAGTGGATCTGAGACGTTTATAGCAGTGTTTATCCATGTTGTATTATTCACCAATATTGCGATGAAATTACAATTTCACTACATCCTTGGTTTTGAGTACCCAACATGCATTGCACAGGTTATCACATCATGCACTGCCAGTGCTGGCTGCCTGACATATCTGTGCAGATTCAATTGTATGTTAAGAACTGAAACTTTTTTTCCTGGAAATGCAACTGTTTCTGCTTCTATAGAAGTGTAACACTTAAGTGCAGAAAGCAAAAACATTTAATATTGTCCTACTATCATCTCTCAGTGCATATCAAGTTAGTTTATCTCTGGGTTGTTTGGGTTAGAATATTTGATTTTTAAATTTGCAACTTAAAGCCATCTGTAGTGATGCATGCCTTTGATCCCAGCACTTGGGAGGCAGAGACAGGCAGATCTCTGTGAGTTAGAGGCCAGTCTGCATAGAGGTCTATGCAGGACAGCGGCGGCTACATATAGAAACCCTGTCTCAAAAAAGCAAACAAAAAAACAAAAGGTTGCAAATTGAGTCCCAGGCTTGAGTTCCATAAAATGTTGTTAACCGAGTTTAGTATTGGATTAAGATAGGATTTTCCACAGCTTCTAAAGTGCGTCTAAATATACTGCTATTTTGATTCTATGTGTTTATGGGAAATGACACTCTCAGCCCTGATGATTATAAAATTAAAATATCACCCAGCTCTGAAAACTATGGAATAAGCTCCATGTCCTATAATATCAAATATTTCTCCCAGGTTAGCACGCCCATTGCACTGGTATGCAAACTTGCTTGGTAATAAAAAGTATATGTATACTGAAAAGTCATTTTTAAATAATAGTTTAATTACTTGTTAATAATAAGTGTTAGACTTATGCACATAGTTTATGCATCTGTATACTTGTGGTTGTGTAAAAATTGATTCGACAAAACGGGGTCTCAAGCAGAAAAAGTTTGAGGCCTTCAATGAGGAGATGCATCTTCTTTGGCTGGTGGGGAATGAAACTCCTTCCCTACCCCCCCCCCCCAGAAGCTTAATTTGCTCCATTGGAATGCATCTTTTTTCCAGTTTCACCTAATTGCCCTGCACAGCAACTGATACTCAGGAGACCCTCTGTAGTCTCCTGACTATCATGACATGTAGTCTCTGGATTTTGAGTATACGTAGCATTTTCGACTCTAGTATTATGTCCTGCTAATTTGGCCATGTTGGTCTTCTTAAAGTCTCAATATATCTCTATAGTTCATTGGTGGTCTGGGTCTGTGTGGTAGTTTGACTAGAAATGGCCCACACTGATTCACTTGTTTTGAGTGCTTAGCCCATAGGGCGTGCCACTGTGAGAAGGTGTGGCACTGTGTATTGGAGTAGGTGTGGAGTAGGTGTTGGAGGAAGTATGTCACTAGGGGGTGGGCTTTGGTGCCCAGGCTCAGTAGCTCACTGCTGCCTGCAGATCCAGATGTGAAATTCTCAGCTCCTACCCCAACAACGCATCTGCTTGTACCTACCATGCTTCCTGCTGTGACGATAATGGACTAAACCTCTGAAACTGTAAGCCAGCCCCAATGAAATGTTTTCCTTTATAAGAGGTACCTTGGTCATGGGGTCTCTTCACAGCAACAGAAATCTTGACTAAGACAGTCTGCCAAGGTTTCATCTTCCTGTCTTCCACCTTCCCAGCAAGTTGGAATCCCCATGGGGATAGCCTCTGCTTATTGTTCCTCAGTAATAACCATTTGTGCTGCCTCAAGGCCAGCCTCTAAGAACCTTTGATTCAGATATTTGCTCCAGTGCTTCCCTTGTACCAGATAAGAATCATGGGTATTTCTGAACAGAAAGCCAAAGTCTTGACTCTAACATTAGGTAAGGCAAGGTTCAAGGTCCAGAATTATAAAGCAAGAGAACAAGAAGAAGAAGAAGGAGAAGGAGAAGAAGGAGGAGGAGGAGGAGGAGGAAGAGGAGGAGGAGGAGGAGGAAGAAGAGGGAGAGGAGGGAGAGGAGGAAGAGGAGAAAGAGGAAGAAGAGGAAGAAGAGGAAGAAGAAACAGCAATGTTACCTTCCAGTTTTACCCAAGTAAGTGTGGGGCCCGAGGATTTAAGTTTCTTGGGTGACTTAGAAGCTGTGTGGCTCAGGGCCACACATTGAGAATCACTGTTAAACCACTCATCTAAGAATCAACAACGTTCATCAGTGAATTAGCAGCAGAGGGTGAGCCACACCAAGAATCAAGAGAAAGCCCACCAATGGTCAAACAGTCCTAGATTTATAGACAGTGCTGCTGGGCTCCAGTGGGCAATGCACAGAACAAGTTCATCTCCTCCCACAGACAAACTCAGGAAATCAACTCCATAGAAATCATACAGACTAACATCTTCTAAATTATGATTTTTTTCAATAGGAAAGAAAACTATGGAATGAGTCATGGATCTGTATGTTATCCCTGCATAGGTTGCATGCTCACCATCTCTGTATCCTTCCGGTTGTGGTATAGAAAGCTTGTTTTGTCCTCAGCCTCCCTCTGGCTACACTCAACCAATGATGGGATCAGCCTGTTTCCAGAGCAGAAACCCAAGAGGCTATGGCTCAGGATCTGCTCATGCGCTGGGTAGCGTTACAGGAGTCAAACAATTGGGAGATACCCTTTAAAGTTAATCTTCCAAATTTGGCAGGACCTATAAGCAAATGCACACAACCATAAAAGCATCTTAGATAATCTATGAACTGTTTTAATAAGAGAGAAAACTTGAAATAAGGCATGATGTATGCAACTGCTGACTGAAACATATAGATACAGCCACAGTCCTGGAGACGTGTCAGTGCAAAATTACGGACAGTAAATATGCCCAAGCGGTAAATAATATTTCATCTAGAACTCAAAGGAGAAATTTCATTACACACTCTGATATTAACTAATATTGAACTGATCATATCCCATGGAGAGACTTGACCCTGAACTTAATCTCTCACAAGGGAAAAAAAAATCAGAGAAATAAACTTCATGTGTCAGGATACATGAACAGTTACAAAGGGAAAATGATGTCACTCAAAATGACCCTTTATGAGAACCTGATCTCAAGCTGTTCCATTCGCTCTTTCAAAGTCTACTTTATGACTTCTTTCTCCTGATTAACAAATTGTACCCAGCATCCTCTATGTGTACTCCTCCAAATAGGACCTAATCATTAAACAAAACATGACTTATATATCAAAATGAGCCATGACATGCATGCTTCTTTTTTTGTATACCGTTGTAACACATAGACATTCCACACATGTTTTCTTAACATCCACTCCCTCTTTAAACACAACTACTATACTCTAAAGATTCCCTTGAAGCTTAAGTTCTATATGTAACCTATTCTCATCTAGACTTACTCTCATATACATTTAGAGAGCAAGCGAGAAGCATAAAGAGTTGGTCAAGGACAGTGGATCACCAGTAGCTAAAGTAGACGACATATTGTCTAGATCTGGCAGGATCATGACAGTCTGGCATACACAGCAGTGTCATCCTGGGACTGGACACTGACTGGTTTCTTCATCTCCCAATATATCCCTGACTGGCCTAGAGCTTGCTACGTAGACCAGGCTGACCTAGAACTCACACAGATCCGCATGCTTCTCCTTCTCAAGGGCTGGAGTTAAGGAGGTGTGCCACCCTACCTGACCCATCATTTGCTTTCTTATTTACGGTAATTCCATGATTTGCAACCTTGGTGGATTCATGTGAGCCTATGTCCTTATCCAAAACCACAGGAACATAATATAAAATTGGTACTACTAGTTGAACTGTAGACTTTTAAAGCTAAGTAGAACCTGAGCAATAAACTCTACTTAAATTCATCTCAAACCAAGTCGATAACTTACCAAAGCTTCCGTAAACAGAGACAGAGGCTAAACAACATATGGTCCTCTTATTCTGGCTCTACATAAAGAATTTAGTGCATCCTTGTCCTGCCCAACAGGGCATTAAACAGGGGCCCAGGGAGATCACCTGAAAGAGAAGATGGGGGAACAGGCGAACGTGAAGGAAAGACGACCTGTCTATAGTCTGATCAGATCACCATCTTTACTTTTGCACACACAGGTTATAAACACACAAAGGCAGGATGTGGGGAAGGGGATGACGCAGGAATGTGGGTGTTCAGGGGGAATACAGATTGTTCAGGGGGAGTACAGATACCTTCCAGAACAGAGTGTCAGCTGGGTGAAGGTTGAGGGGACAGACCACTATGACTCTGCCTATGATTCACTTGTCTTTATCTAAGTTGGTACTATCCACCAAGGTTACCTATCTACAAGGTCTATGAGTAGCCAGGCTTGGCAGCCTTCCACCAAAGCTGTTTGTTTACAATAACTTCCAGCTATCTGTTTCAGTGTATTTCCACAGAGACCCAAGACTTGGTGCTAGCAGGCATGTATGTCAGGCCTATTGCTGATTTTAGGTGTATGGCTGATTTTAGGCCTTCAGTGTATAAGCAGGGCTGCTCCTGATACATCCTTATGCCCAAAGAGGAGATGAGACAAATGGCCAGCCGGCTATGCTCCCAGTTACACTTGGGCATTTTTTTGTGTCAGCCTAAAGTGTTCATCTGCTCTTGCTGACTTCAGTTGGAGGACAGAAGGAATCTGATGCTTTTGTAATGAGTTTACTTCCTTTTTCCATCCATCTCATCCCCTGCCTCCACAGCAAGGCCCTATTTCCACACCTGCTCCCTTGTCTGAAGCCTCCCGAGGCTGCTGTGTGGTACCAGTGGTCTTGGTCTCCATTGCTATATAGCGCGTCATATCGAAGTCTCTGGAGGATGAGGTCTATGCTCCAGTTTCCAGAAGACAGTTCCCAGGAAACCAGAGCTCTACAGTAAGTTCTCTGAGCTAAGAGGAACCTAATATATATATTTTTAAAGTTCTAGTTTGACATCAAAGAACCATTGTTGAAAGGATTTAATAGTGGAAAGAATGTGGTACTGGATCCAAACTGGACTTAAACTCCTGCCCTGCCCCTTATTTACTATGCAAGCTCAGAGAGGTTATTCAATATCTCACTTTTTTGTGTAGAATAATAAACTTGCAAGACCATGTGAAGGACTATGAAAAATATTCCCACAATGTTGGACGTGCAAAACAACATTTAAAGAATCCTTATTGTAATTTCATTGAAATATTGTTGGCTTGAGGAACAGCCAGTGGTGACTTTTGGTCCTTTCTCATTTATGATTTTACAGATGATGAAGTAGGTCATAAGAAGGTTCCAAGATAGCCCAACTCCCTCTCACAGAAGACCCAATTGGCTTTGGACCCTATTGCTCTGTGTTGGATATTGTAAGGAGGCTTCCAGGAAGTTAGAAAAAAGATAATTGTTGAAGGCTTTGCACTTATGATTCATGTCATTCTCCTGAGAGTGTATTATTAGAAGATTAGTATCCTGATTTAAAAACAAAACAAAACAAAAAACAAAAAAACAAGCCCAGTTAGGACCTCTTCTCTCTCTCTCTCTCTCTCTCTCTCTCTCTCTCTCTCTCTCTCTCTTTCTCCCCCCCCCTCCATCCCTCTTGCCCTCTGCAGAAAATGGCCCTTTGCCTTGGAATCTCAGACTCCAGACCTATGAGAAATTCCTCTCTGTCTTGTTTGTTTGTTGTTGTTTGTAGATTACTATGCCTCGGGCATCCTGATACAAAAGCAGAGACCAACGCCAGCCCCACCCTTGGGATCCAGTGATGTCCATCTCCCTACAGGACTTCAATCTGTGTACATGAAGAGAAAATATGGACAGGAAATTAAAAAAAAAAAAAACACCTGAGTATGTCAGCTTACGACATTAAGAACTGGGAATAGTGCCCTGGTGGTGGTGGCAACACCAATCCCAGCACTTAGGAGGCAAAGCAGGGGAATCTCTGAGTTCAAGGGCAACCTGGTCTACAGAGTAAGTTCCAGGACAGCCAGGGCTATACAGAGAATCCCTGTCTCAAAAAAATAAAAACAACAGCAACAGAACTAACAACCAAAAAAATCCCCATAAGAAGAATTGGAAATGGGAATTACATTCTACAAAGGCAGTTCTCAGTCTGAGGGTAGCGACCCCATTGGGGGGGGGGTCTCACATATCAAATATTTACATTACAGACTATTCACACCCGTAACAAAATTACAGTTATGAAGTAGCAATGAAATAATTATATGGTTAGGGAATCATAAGACAGGAAGAACAGTATTAAAAGGTCCCAGCATTAGGAAGGTTGAGAACTACTGTCCTACACTCTTTTTGGAACACTGTAATCTAATAACATTTAAAGTAAACTCTAAGCCTGTAGTTTTTTTAAGCACATAATTGCACAATTTATAGGAAATTGTGTGTGTGTGTGTGTTTTTTAAGCATTAACTTTTCATCCATAGCTCAACACTGTTCTTATGATGTGAGAGGTGCAGAGGTAACGACAGATTTTATTTTCTTTTACCAGGAAAGGTTCATTTCACAAATGACGTTTAACCCCATGTGTAAGGATTGCACAAAAATCCTTGCAGGCATATGTCCCAGACAATACAGTACCTATTAATTACATAATTCATCATTGTTTCTAAAATTGAATCAACTTTCCCTACCTCTTTTCCCACCGAAACACCAGACACACACTCACATGCACACACACATATATACACACACACACACACGTACACCTTAAATGGACATTTTTATGAGGTTTTCTCCAGACCTTGTTTCAGTGACCCAGATATATGGAAATCTCATTACCTACATTTAAAATGAAACATATACCTATAAGTTAATTTTAAAATCCTGAGTTACATTGAGTTTTCTAGCATTTTCCTGAATGGAGAAAAATACTTTTTTTTTGTGATAAGACCTATCACGCCATCTAAAAATTTTTTTTCATAACAATTGGTAGATAGATAAATATGCTTTTATTTAATCTTAGCATGAGCAAAAAAATGTAATATAAAAATGGAAATAAAGAGATTTTCTTTTCCTCTGGCTATTTGGGGCCGGACAGATGACTCAGAGATTAAAATCACTGGCTTCTGCTGTTCTAGAGGACCTGTGTCTGATTTCTAGAACCCACATGGCGACTCACCGCCATCTGTAACTCTGGTTCCAAGAAGATCCGATGCTCTCTTCTGGCCTCTGTGGACACCAGGCGTGCATGTGGTATAAAGATAGTCAACGTAGCCCAAACACCCATAAAATAAGTAAAATAAAATACGTAAAATATTCCTGGTATTTCTAGTAATAAGTGTGATAACAATTATTTCCTATGTTTTCTAATGCCCTCCATCCCTCACAGCACAAATCTTTTAGGAGAAGGTGTCCATTTCCCAGGGGTTGGAATTTATTCCCGTGTCTCCTTAGAACAGTATTTAAAGATAGGCGTTAACACTTGTGTGAAACTTCGGAAGCACATGTACATTCAACCGTATACTTACTCAACGTTGTTAAAGAACAAGAGAGTCGAGTAGAGGAAATACTGGAAAACCACAACTCGTTTGGTAGCTAGGAACTCTATGATGGCCACAACAAGGGGCCCAGGGGTGCCCCCAAGGTTGCTGAAGCATTAGTCACGGATTCAGTCATTTTGTTTATCAGGACTAGTTGAAAAAGAAATTGTGAGCCGGGTGGTCATGGCACACGCCTTTAATCCCAGCACTTGGGAGGGAGAGGCAGGAGGATTTCTGAGTTCGAGAGTTCGAGGCTAGCCTGGTCTACAGAGTGAGTTCCAGAACAGCCAGGGCTACACAGAGAAACCTTGTCTCGAAAAACCACACCAAAAAAAAAAAAAAAGAAAAAGAAAAGAAAAAAGAAAAAGAAATTGTGAATGTGCTACCACCACGAGTTAGTCGGGAGCCTTCACTTGAAGTCTCAGAAAACCCATGACGAAATAGACTAACAGGAACTCATTGGCTGCCCTAATGACTAGATACTGCAGGTAGGTCAAGTTTGCGAAGAGTTGTTCTCAGCTCTGTTTCGGTCTTCTCTGTAGACTCATTCTCGGGCCAGTTTTCTAGAGTTACAGCTCCCTAGCAAGCCATACATTTATAGGATTCCTTTATGCATCCAACGCTTTCCAGAGGGCTCTGAGATGCCTGCCCTCTGCTCTCCATCATCACGTAAACCAGTAGCTGGGATGCCCTGGTTGGTGGCACTCCTCCACCCTAAATGAGGTCCGCGGAATCACTTCCCTGAAACCATTCAGACACTCAATGGGTTGAGGGGAGTGGATAATAAGAAGATACCCCACATACCTAACACAAGGTTTGAGGACACTTTTGTAGGTTTTCTTAGACTATAAGATAGACAGCATTTTTGCCGTCTGAAAATAAATTCTAGAAACAGAAGTTGAAAAGCAAGGGGCCAGAGTTAAAGAATTCGAAATCAGCCAGCCATGATAGGAGACACTCGTTGTCCAAGCATTTTGTGAGATTGAGGCAGGAGGACCACTTAAGCCCAGGAACTTGCCACCACTCTGTATACCACAAGACGTGGCTCAAAACCCAACCAAATCAGACAGTAACAGACGACAAACACTCAAAACAATCCAAGGAGCATTTGTGAAGTGGGAATGCTGGCCATCTTCTCAAGCCCAGGGATGGTAAATACCAACTCTCGAGAAAACATAGGCAGACATTTTGAGAGGAAGGGATGGAGGCCGAGGTAATGATGTCACGTGACTGTGAATGTCCTTGAAGAGGCTGATGCGACCAATAGAAAAGATGGGAAAGTGACCCAGCCGCATTCGAGGAGCTGAAACACAGGTGAAAAGCGTTGCCTTCTCACACGTATGGAGCTAGAAGAACTCAATTATAACAACAACAACAACAACAACAACAACAACAACAACGTTCCGCAGAGCTAGGAAAGCCAGGGAACCCTTGTCTAAAAGAAGGCATAAAAAACATGGTAAGAAAAGATAATGATACGAAAGTAGATTTGTAACCACTGATGAGAGTGGGTTAAAAAAAAAATTACGAGGCTGGAGAGATGGCTCAGCGGTTAAGAGCACTGACTGCTCTTGCAGAGGTCCTGAGTTCAATTCCCAGAAACCACATGGTGGCTCACAACCATCTGTAATGGGATCTGATGCCCTCTTCTTGTGTCTGAAGACAGTGACAGTGTACTCATCATATACATAAAATAAATTAAAAAAAAAACCACAGATGAGGGAAGAAGAATCTGTGGCAGATTTAAAAACACACAGCTATGGTAAGCACCAAAATCAGATTCTCTGCTCTCAGAATTCAAAGACAAGGAACGTGTTTTCTGTCAGAAAACGCCTCAGAGAGCATCACGGCTAGTGCGAACACATCAAAATCCCCACCATTGCTACTTGACTAAAGCCGTAAAGCAGCTGTGCTTGTTTGTTTTCTGCGTTGTCCATTAACAAAATGAGAATTTTCCCCGTTGTTTAGTATGGATTTAAAGACTCCTTTCCATCTAGTCTAGGTGACTCCGAGGAAAGAAGGCTCAGCCTTAAAATAAAGAGGCTTTGGGTTTCTAGTCATGGCCGGGTGATTGTCAGCTTTTGAGGAAAGGTGGTAAGAAATGGAAACAGTACAAAAATTTTGAAAAATTTTTTATCTGAAAAATCTAAGCTTCAAGCACAAGGTTATAAAGAAACTTAGCCTTCGTTCAAGTCGCCTCAGGACACTGACCTTGACACAGAATTGGACTCAAAATTGGTTCCAGAAATGGATCTGTTACAAAGACACTGTGTGTTTTCAGTGGGGAAAATAAAAACTTCTAGACAGTTTTTAAACCTTCCATTTTGCCTTCAAGGTTGAAGAGGTCAAACAGACAAGAACAATGGGGCAGTTAAGTAGAACATACTCTTGTCCACAAAGGAGAATTTTTCCAACTAGCCCTTCTCCAGACACATAAATATCTTTCTCCTAAATCCTCCTAGTTACTTTAGAGAACACTTAATAGATTTTTACTTCAAAACCTTTAAGAAGGCATCATGTCTGGTTAGCAAAAGACAACTTCTGTTTCTTTCTTAAAAAGCAAAGAAGGATTTTTTTGATATCCATTTCTAAGATAACAATCATTGAGCAAGTATTTACCTTGGACCAGGTGCTATGCTTGGCATTTTACAGACAGCAAATGATTTGTTCTCTTACAAGGTGGATAGTATTATCTTACAGATGTGATGATTTGAATAAGTAAGGCCTCGTTTGAATGTTTAGTCATGAAGAAGAAGCACTGTTTGAGAAGGATTAGGAGGCGTGGCCTTGTTGGAAGTTTGTCACTGGGGCTGATTTCATGGTTTGGGGTCATCACAACCTGAGAAGCTGTATTAAAGGGTCACAGCGTTAGGAAGGCTGTGAGGCTGATTCAGAACCAAGCTGGCACACTGCGGAGCTGAATGTTGAAACCACATGTTCTGCTCAAAAGCCACACCTTTTCTTACCACCGTTTCTATTATAAAAGCTAAAAGAATTTATTCACATTCACAACTGAAATTCCAAGTTTAAAACCATTTAAATAAGTAAACGATATTTTAAAATATTGATAGTTACATTGATAGATACATTAAAAAAAATCAATGTATACAAGTCCCAGATTTACTGAAATATATACAGAGACAGAACTACTTTTGTCTTAGGGTGTCTATTTCTTTGTGAAAAGACATCCCAGCTCTTATAAAGAAAAATATTTAATTGGAGCTGGCTTATAGTTCAGAGGTTTAGTCCATTATCATAATGGCGGAAAGCATAGCAGCCCATAGGCAGATGTGAGGCTGGGAGGCAGCTGAGAGCTCTACATCTGGGTGAACAGGCAGCAGGAAGAAAGACACACTGGACCTTGAGCTTTCTGAAACCTCAAAGCCCACCCTCAATGACACACTTCCTGTGACGAGGCCACGCCCACTCCTCCTAATAGTGCCTATGAGCCTATGGGGGCCATTTTCATTCAAACCCACCACAACTTTCATAAATAGCTTTGCTTCACATGATAGGTTTTGTGCTAAAAATATAGGGACAGATAGTTTGACAGAAAGGCAACAGGTCCGGTCCTGAGGCCACTTCCACAAAGAGACTAGACTCTAGTTGACCTCAGGAGTAGCAGAAAAAAGGACTATTGCTTGCTGAAAAACACAACATGAACTACCTCACTTCCTTCAGTGAGAACAAACCAGAAGCTCCTCAGGTGAGAAGTGCGGCAAGCAAACAGATCTGAATCGTGAATGTAAGAATTGCTGGTATTTAGAAAAGCACACAGCAGGCACCCATGCTTTCAAACTCCTGCCGCAATCTGGGGAGATGTCAATCACTACTTGCAGTGTTTTCCGTACAGTACTTGGTGGACAGAGAATCTGGCTGCAATTACGAGCTTATTCTGGATGGAGCCCAGCATACAACATAAAACGGTATCATAAGCCAGGCCTGTACTTTTGTCACCAGGCATACACCCCAGAGGGGCGTTCCTCAACTCTGCCTCTCCCTTCCCCCAGCAGGGCCTTTGGTAACGGGACATTTTCTTTTTATTGTTGCAACATGAGGGTACTGGCATGTTGTAGATAAAGTCATCCTAACCCCCATCAAAGAATCAACTAGCCTGTTAACAGCCTGGATGAAAAGGGTTGATTGATTTGGGACAGGAGGGAGTAGTTTTGGTCACTGCCTATTTTGGGGGGAAGGGGGAGCGGTGCGGGGGGGGGTAGGGTCACCACTTTTCAAATACTAATTTTTAGGCCAACCCATGACAGAGAAGTGGATCACCAGATGTCCTAGAATACAAACCAGATAGAGATGACATTATTTTGCTTTTTGTCTAGAACAATAATACGTCACCTCAAGCCCAGATTTTAGGTCCTTTCTTCTATCTTCGCTGGCGAGGCCTCCCTGGGCTTTTCTGACAATTGCAAACAATTGCAAACTGAAATCCGAAGCCTTTTGGCGCCAGGGTTTCTGCGTGGGTTGTGGGTTTCTTCCTCCCCCACCACCCCCCGGCAGTGAGTGGTGGGGAAAGCAAAACACTTGGGGAATGAGGTGTTTTCATAACGTCATTTGTTTAGTCTAGATGAGGAATGTGGCTCTTTCACGACAGGAAAGCTGTGGATTCCAGAAGCTGGGAATCTGATCAGACGCTATCCTGCACCGGGGAGTCCTGCACCCCATATAGCGTTTGCACAGTTGAGGGTGGCGGGAACCCCGTGGGGCGACCCCCGATCTCGATGGCTCCGGGCCGGTCCTGAGTGCTCGGGAAGCCCCGGGACCGGTGGGTTGGAGCAGCTGGGGATGGTGGGAGACTCCGACGCGCGGGAAGCCGCAGGAAGAGGCGCGATTCCGGTCTTTTGTCTCGGGGCCAGAGCTCGGAACCCGCAGCCGGAGCCTAGCTCAGCGCGCCGGGCGGAGACCATCTGACAACCCGAGGGGGCGTGGCTGAACGATGGGCGTGGCCAATCAAGTCACGCCCAGCACAAGTCTTTAAAAGCGGGCGCGCGCACTCCCGCCAGTGTCCCGATCCGCCCGCGGCTTTCCGCTGTCCCGACCTCGCTAGCTCCGCCCGCCGCGTGCTCCCGCCTCCCACTCGGGTGAGTCCTAGGAAGCCTGCAGCCCCGCGGTCCCTGTCATCTCCACCCCTGCTCCTGACTATGCTCCCACCCATCCTCCCACTTCTTCCCCATTGCGGGGTCCACTAGCTCACCTGCTGTCACCCCCAGGCCATCCCTACCCCGGGACCTCGAGTCCTTGGGGCAGGTAAATCCTCCCCGGTGACCTTTAATTTCCCATCCTGTTCTCTGGGGCAGAGGCGAGCTGAGAGTTTCTCGTAGCCGCCAATCCCTCTTTTTTGTAGCCCCAGGCTCTCTCCCAGGGCTGATTCTCGCCTTCGGGTAGGAGTGGGTTAGAAGCTTCAGGGCTCCTGTACCCCAAGGGTGTGCATGCCCGGCCCTGCCTACCTTCTTGGGAACTGGGTGGGCGCTCTGGGGTGGTGGGCTTATTCTTAACCCGCTGAGCTCCAGTTCTTCTCCTGTGGCCAAACGGAGCTCCTGGCCATCGCCTTTGTTCGGTGGTCTCTGCCCACCAGGAACAGAATCTTAAAGACAGAAGAAACCATAGAGAAATCCCAGTTGAACATACCTAGCTTTTCCTGGTGCTTTCTACCTTTAAGGTACAAACAAGGATACAACATTGCTTGGCTCTGAAATTCTGCAACAGGTCCTACAAGTCACTGTCTGGATTCAGAGCTAGGTTCTGGTATAGACATCAGCAGGCGCGGGGGTGGGGTGGGGTAGGGTGGGGTGAGGGGAGGGGAGTGCTCTTGAAACTTCTGCCCCCTCGGAAGCCAGGGACTTTGAACTGTATTTGTTTACATGATTATTCAAAAGTTTGACCTGTTTTGTTTGGGCTGCATACATTTTTATTTACAAATGCTTTTCAGTACACGGGGAAAACATACTGAATGTGGTAATTTTTTAACTTGGGCAGCGAAGATAGTTAAATTATTGACTTTCCTAATGTGTGCTAAATCTCTTACATTAAAAACAAAGAATCTAAAAAGGAGGAGATTCTTGTCCCCAGATTCTTCAAGAAAGATTTAAACGGTAGATTTCAAAAGAAAGACTCATACAATCTCAGCACTGCATACAAGTGAGGTTTGAGAGCCTATTCTCTGTCGTTCTCTTGTAATTGTTACTGATAATTCCTTCACTACTTCTCAAGGCTCTTTGATGCTGCTTTGTATAGCCGGGTTGCCATAGATGTATACATCCCAGAAGTCTCGGTAACACTGTTTGCTTAGCTATCTTGAATATGTTTGGAGCACACCTCTGTCCTTGTTAACTGAATAAAGAAGGAGGAAACAGAAGAGGTGCCATTGTGGGGAGCAGTAGATATTCACTAACAGATTTTAGCCAACTTTTCTTTTTTTTTATGCCATAAATTGTTAACAGATTCCTCCCAATTTTGTTTTGAAAATTTTGACTGATATGGAATATGCTCAAGACCATGCTAAAATCAGTGCTGATTGGAGGACCATCCTGGTGAAGTTGTACAATCTTGGACTTGGGGAAATTGTATCTTTATTAAAAGATAGCAGACCTTGTAGATAGGTAGCCTTGGCGGATAATACCAACGTAGATAAGGACAAGTGAATCATAGGCAGAGTCATAGTGACCTGTCCCCTGAACCTTCACCCAGCCGATACCCTGTTCTGAAAGATTTCTGTACTCCCCCTGAACACCCACGCTCTGGTGTCATCCCCTTCCCCACGTCCTGCCTTTTTGTGTTTATAACCCCTGTATGAATAAGTAAAAATTATGATTTGATTTAAAAAAATAAACAAAAATAAATAAAAAAAAAGAAAAAAAAAGATAGCGTAAATGTTGGTATCAAGTAGGGCAACAGGATACTAGGTCCAGGCCTAATCCTGTGAATACGTAGCTATGGAGAGCTCAAGCCCTTAATTTTCAGTTTTGTTCTGTTACAAATGAGATGGGTGAGTGAAATGGAGAGAGGGAGCCCTCTAAGGGAGAGGAGGTGTAGAAATCAAGTCTGGAGTGTGACTCCCAAGTCGGTACCCCTTGGTTTGGTGCCCCTACCAAGTAAACTCTGTCTGGCCTCGGCCACTTCCTCTCATGAAACAGGTCTAATAGCATCCTTGCTGGGGGCTGGGAGGAGGGAAAGGGCGTGTGTGGGTAGGGTGTGTGTAAGGAATGTGTGAGTTCAAGGTACAACCTTAGGGATATGTGTACGGTGGATACCGTGTGATTTTAAACCATACTCTGTGCTTTCTGAAACTTGAAATGAAATGGTTCCCAGATTGAGAGAGGTGACTTCCACTTGAACATCTCCCAGTCCTTCCGTCCATCCTCAGACCTTCAGAGGTTTCTCGGGACTCCATCTCTGCCTAGACTGGCATTTGCTTGCCACCTCCTGGGTTTTGTTGGGGAACATCTAGTGAATCCTGTTTCTGTATCCCGGGCCTTTTTACAGGCCTGTGAAATATCTGGACCTCTTCTCCAAGAATCCTAAGCAAGGACTCTGATTGGAGCCACAGTCAGCCCTTTTCATTTTTCATTTTGAGACAAAGTTTTGCAGAGTTTCCTAGGCTGGCTTTGATCTTTAGATCATCCTGTCAGAGTCTTCCAACTAGATGGGATTACAGATCTGTGACTGGTCCAAAATGTTTTTGAATATATAAAATACAGCATGTGTGACTAAGTTCACTGGTCCGCAGATTTAAAGGAGTTGAATTTCTTACATTGAAAATCAAGATCTAGAGGACTGCTTCTCATTCCGCATTCTAGGGAAGCAAGGCACAATTTCTGGCTGTTAAATTTTATTGTTGTAAGCTATAGAGGAAGACCCATAGTGTATATTGTGTGCAAATCATTTGCAAAGACTTAGCTGGGTCCTTGCGTCTTAAGGAGATCCTTGGGCCAACAGTAATAATTGCTTTTGACTAGTAATAAAAGTTCAGACAGATTATGATAGTTATAGCAAGGTGAAGGGCCTTGACAGTTAACTGTAGGAAAGGTTTCTTGGTGGCTTCTTCACAAAAGAAAAATGAAGAGAGACTTGAATCTAGTATAGCAAATGCTCCGAATCTTTGGCATAGCCACAGATGACAGTACCACTCTTTCTGTGACTAGCGCTGAGTTCTATTAGTGTTCTAAGTCAAATTGGCCATCTTGTTTTTATAGTTAATATTTACCAGGTTTTCCATCCATAAAAATGGGAGTCATGGTAATGCCTACTTCAGTTGTGAAGACTAAATTAATAAACGACTTAACATAAATGAATATAGTAAATATTACAGGAGTATTTTTGTATTTATGACTACCAGCTATGTAACAGACACTACTGTAAGGGTGTTTTGCATATATCGTTTAATCTCAGAGCTGCTTTATGATATAAATAGGCATTATTTCCATGTTTAAAATAAGAGAACTAGCAGATAAAATGTTACCAATCTTCATCGTTTGCCAAACAAGCAGAAATCTTGGCATCAAAATCTAGGTTCTCGCTCCACGTAAAGATGGTGAAGATGTTGAACTGTTTGAATAGTCAAGTATCTGGTCATACTCCCAGACTGAGGATCGCTCTGGGATATGTTGGGTCCAGAGATTACCAAATTTACAGCAGAGCTGCGTTTAATTACAGAATGTGACTGGCCAGGTGCCTCCCACATCCATGTCAAGAATTTCGAGGTCCTCCCGTTGAAGGCATTGCGGTGGCGACATGCACGTTAGTTAACATGAAGAGGCCAAGGTCACTGGGTCAAAGGGAGGTTTCTTTCCATGGTGAAATTAGACTTTGGTGAGCAGGGAGGACAAGGAGGAGCTTCTTGTTGAAAAGTCACAGTTTGAGTCCATTGGCCACACTGCATGGATGAGACCTTAGTAGGCAGGAACCTATTCCTGTGCATGGAGTCTGGGAATTAAGAGATGGAGAACTCTCGGTGATTCAAATGCCCTCAACCTTTAAAGTCCTTGTGGGGGAAAAAAACCAGGAGCGTTTTAGAAATGGCTTCAACATGAGTCTGATTTGCTACTTTGGAGGTCAGTGACTTCAGCAGGCATGCACGGTTGAACTTGGTGCTATATCCAGGCCAGGAGGTGTTCCTGAAGAAAAAGTGGCCTTAGTTGAGTTGCTGGCAATTTCCCAGGTACTTACACTTGCTATCTCATATCTCAGTCAAGACAGCTCAGAGGTTATGGACTTTGTTAGAGTCCCAAGGACAGGAACTGGCTTTCAGACATAAGGACTTCAAATTCTAACTTCCACCTACATTGTGACAGACCAGGAGTGTCAATAGTCTTGAGGTAGTGTGTACTTCACTGTTCATGGCAGACATTGTTACAGTGTACACAACCAGTGCTGAACTTCAGCTTCAAGGGATGTCATGGATATGCAAGATAAAGCCATGTCAGTAAAATTAAAACCATGCTAAAATTGTTTTCATAGTTTATGTGTGTCTGTGAGTTCACATGTGTGTGTATACACACGTGTGTGATATGTAAATGCTTTCATATGGGTGTATGCATATGCAGATGAAGGCCAGAAATTAATGTTGGGTGTCTTCCTTGTTTGCTTACCTATTTATTTATTTATTTTATTTTATTATTTATTTATTTTCCCCAAGGAAGGGTTTCTCAGTAGCTCTGGCTGTCCTCGAACTTACTCTGTAGACCAGGCTGCCCTGAACTCAGAAATCCGCCTGCCTCTGCCTCCCAAGTGCTGGTGGGCCACCACTGCCAGGCTATTGTGTATTTTTTTTTTTTAATAAACAATGGCCAGACCTTGCCACTTACGGATTCAGTACTGATGGCTAGCCAAATGAATCTAAGAGATCTACCTGTCTGCTTCCTCAGTGTTCAGACTGTACACACACGCTGCTATGGTCAATTTTTGTGTCAGGTCTTCATGAGTTTGCACTGCCAGGCACTTTATACACTGTGTCTCAGCCCTGTTCGCATAATTTAAAAAAAATCACTTTCTGTGTATGGATGTTTTGCTTGCATGTATGTATATGTACCACAGGTGTGCTTGGCTCCTGACGAGTCCAGGTGACTGTGTAGGCTCACTGGAAGGTTGTGAGCTGCTGTTTGCATGCTAGGAACTGAACCCAGGTCCTCTGGAAGAACAGTAAGTGCTTTTAGCCACGGAGCCACTTCTCCAGCCTGTTTATATATCTTTACCACCAAACAACAAATCCCTGAAAAATAGACACGCTTCCTTATAAATCTGTGTGTGTGTGTGTGTGTGTGTGTGTGTGTACACGTGTGGGAGGATGTGTTTGCCCAGGGTTGAGAGTGTCTTTACTCGGTCCATTTTATACTTTTTGAGACAAGGTCTCACCAGGCATGGAGCTCAGTGCTTTTCCTTTGTTTGGTTTGGACTGGTTGGCTAGAGAGCCCCTGAGATGTTCCTGTTTGCTCCCACCCCTACCTCTGGGAATACAGTGCATGCCGTCAGTCGTGTGTGGATGCTGGAGATCTGAATTCAGGGCCTTCCTCAAAAATTAGGCTGGGGGCTGTCACCACGGTAGAGCACTTGGCCAGCATATGCAAGGCCTGGAGTCCAGTCCTCAGTAACTCAAGTAACGGAAGCTGAATATTGTGAAACACGGAGAGACACTGTCATTCGAGTGTCTGCTATCCAAGCACTGTCCTAGCAAATTCTGGGAGCTCTGTCAAAAAGGTACTGCTGTCCCCGGTTCTCACCAGGGGAATGGCAGACACTGTGTTACACTGGGTTCGCTACATGGTTACTCGGGGCCAGGGTGAAGATCTGGCTTTCTTAGAAAGACGCTCATGGAACGGGTAAGCAGATTACTCAGACAGAAAGGATCGGTTCTTGGTGCCGCTGTGTTTACTAGCTGAGAGAATGAGACTGCATAGGTAGCTGGGGCAGCAGAACAAAAAAATCCTCAGACTAGCACGAGCTGCTGCCTAGTTTCTGGTTAACAACAGCTTTCAAATACAAGCTGTGCCAAGAGCCATTGTATTAGGGAGAGTACCACTAATTTCTATCCTTTCACAAGCCACTCACCCCCAAGTGTGCCTCGAGATGAGGCTGGTTTATAAACATTTTCCCTTTTGAGAGAGTAGACTCTAGACAAGTTTCTAGGGTAGCAATGACCTTTGATGTGGACGCTGGGAACATTTAAATTTAAAATCTGGATTTATTCACAGAGAGGCGGGAATGCTTAGTATTAGATCAGGTGATTTAAACTCCTAAGTGGGGAAGTGTACACTTAGATGCACAGGTTCCTTCCTTTAAGGTACCAAATACAGAACCAGCAGGATAAGAATGGCTTGGTCTATAGGGCTGGAGAGATGGCTTATTAGTTAAGAGAACTTGCTAATCTTGCAGAGGGCTGGGGTTTAGTTTCCAGGACCCATGTGATGGCTCAAAACCAGCTGAAATACCAGTTCCACAAGTCTGTTGACCTCTTCTGGCCTTACAGGCACTGTACCCAATACATAAACATGTGCATAAAATAAAAATAGATCAGAGAGAGAGAGAGAGAGAGAGCGCGAGCGCGACAGCCTTGACCCCTGAGGTCCCTTTGTAGGTTTTATAGGTTCCCTAAAGAGTAAGAAAAGAGTAAGAAAGTCACACCTGGTGAGTAAGATTTAGCCTCCAGCCTCCAGTCCTGTCTCAGAAGGGTAGGTCTGTTGGATTTGGGTTGGTGGTTTAGCCTGAGGATAAGCAGGAAGAGCAGGAAAAGTTTTACCTTGGTATTGACGTGTAAACCAGGCCGTCTAGTCCAGTGCAAAGGATAACCTCTAGTTCTAAAAGTTACATTGAAAACCCAAGAAGAAGACTAAAACGCAGGAAAAGCCGACACTGTTTGGCCGACACTGTGTGGACAGTGGGGATTTATCTGTGCTCTTAACACTGTGTAAGTGAGCACGTGGGCATGGGGAAGGCACGCAGCGCAGATTGCTCCGTGCAGATCGGGTCTGCTCTGATTAACGGCAGCTGTCGTGGAGGCGCCGAGCCAAGGGCTCGGAGGGAAAAGGAAGCTTCACATTTCTTCAAAATATGCACAGAAATGCCAAGAGCGACAGAAACGGAAGGTTATCGTGCGCTCTCTTGCCAAGTGCAGGTCCCGTCCATAGGGGTTCAGACAAAATGTGTGAAGTTGAACTTCATTTCTTTAGACAGCCAGTGCTGGGGGCGGGACAGTTGTTACACGCTGTAATGCTCAGCAAAGATGCTTATGAGTGACTAATCAGCTAAGCTTCTCTTTTTGTCTTTCTTTTCCTTTTCCTTTTTTTTTTTTAAGAAAAAAAACTGCGGCTTTACAGCTATGCTGTTTGAAGGTTGTTCTCTGGGTTTTCTTACGGATGTAGGATTTTATCTTCACGGTATCTCTGTGGGAACTACCCTCCCAGGTTTATAAGAAAAGTGCAACATTGGAGGGGGAAAAAAAAGCCCAAACCAGCCTGTCTCTCTGCTTTTCTTTGTATTAATAGAATGGTTATACATACAAAACGCATAGCAATTGACTATAACTACCCATCGGTTTTCCTGAAACAGAGAACATAAGTCTGACTGAGGCTTTCCTAGGGATGTGGGGTTTTTGTTTTTTTGCCTATAGCAACTATAGCAAAGAAGAGGTTCTTCAAAAATCCTTCCGAAAACCCTTAAGATGGATGGGACCTGAATGTCTAGATACAAGCCACACTGACTGGTAGCAAGATCGAGAAAACCAAGATATAGTAGAAGCAGAAAAACTAAGAACATCGTAAGCAGGATTCTGTAGAAGGCCCGGGTATTTCCTGAACACAGGCATGCTCACACTTGGCTGCAGTGGCAGGCACACCTGTGTCAGAACGGACTTCTAAGTGAATTTATGCTAACTGCTACCACATGAAGAGGGGGGATGTATTTACTCCTTAAACAAATGAAATCCGGACTGCTTTTCACTGGACAGAGCAATGTAAGTGGTCAGTTAAATATGTCTGAGTGTCATTCAAGGACAAGTTGATCTAACCTTGGTCTTGATGGAGCTCTTGTTTCCTCATTGAGATTGCTCCAAAGACAGAGTCCAGGATCAAAAAAAAAAAAAAAAAATAGGCTGGCTACCAGGATGATATTAAATTGCCGGTGCTTAATATGATGGGACACACCTTGATAACAGTAGTGTCTCAGTAGCCAACTGAGTACCTATAAGCCTGGTCTTATATGACCTCTGGTCTCCTTAGGTCTCATGAGGGACCCTCCAGCAGATGCCTCTCACACCCATGAGCACTGCAGAACACAGGCAGGTAACCTTAGAGGCAAGGGAAGTCGGTCACAATCACTAATCGTACTGCAAATCCAAGCCACTGCAGGCTGCTGGAGCTAGTATTCTGTGTCTTGGGTTTATAGTCAGGCTGAAGTTTCAGTCAGAGTTTAAACAAAGAAGTGTCTGTTTGCACAGAAGGGCATAAGACAGAGACACAACATCAAAAGAGAAAGCCGGAGTGGATGGCTTCATGGTAAGCTTTGTAACATTTGTAGACCCTTGGACTCCTTTTATCCCTGTCTAGGCAGAAGTAGTTTCTTTTTGCAAATCGATACCCACGACTTAGTGCTAGCAAGTGATATCAGTCAGGTCGTTCATTGTGTGGAAGACCTTTGTGTGTTCAATCTGTTTATTTTAAGGAGCAGGCTCTGATCTCACATGGTTTGAAAATCAAGTTCAGTGGTTCGGAAGAAGTTGAGTACAGTCAAATCAGGGGCTCACAGACTCAGTCTCTCTTCTTAGTCTGGACCATGGGGCCCTGGGTCTTTTGTTTACAGTAGCCAGCACTCTGTATTCACCCTGTTCTAAAGCACAGCTCTGGGCTTACCTTTCACTGAGCTGAAGGAGGTCTTGTGTTCATACCTGGTTGAGGGTTTCCATGGTGTGAGTGGTTGGTTTGGTCCAGAATGCCTGTTGAAACTCAATCCCCAGGGAGGCAGGGCACAACCAGTTGAGGACTAAATGGATTAATGGCACTATAAAAAGGCTGAGGAATGGGTTTTCTTTCTTGCTCTTCTGCCATGTGTCTCTGTGTTGAAGACACAATCTTAGAAGCAGGGACCTGGGTCCCTCACCAGACATCAAGACTACCAGCACCTTGGATTTTACTGCTTTGATAATTCTGAGAAAATCCATGTCTGTTCTTTACAGATCATCCACCCCCAATCTGTTACAGCAGCACAAAACAGGCTAAGACCAGCAGGGTCAGCGCCCCGGAAACCAGTGCTTTCAAGCTGTGTATGGTGACCCTTTATGCAGGGATCCTGCTGATATGACCTGTTTTGCTCACTAAGTGACCTGGCATGAGCCCAACCTCCTACACCATAAACAAGACACTAGATGCTGGGATGGTTTCTTAGCAGGCATTGCAGATATCAGGGCTTTTGAGAAACTCCAGATATATTCTGGTTGGCCAGAGCCCGTCTGTCTGGCTCAGCATGGAAGCCCCTTCCTCCTGCCTGGTGGGGGAGGGGGTGAGCGCGCGTGGGGCTCATCCTTTCTTGTTATTGCCAAAAACATGCTTCTGTCCATAAAGCCTGCATTGTACAATGCGGGATCTGTCTGCTCTGCCTCTGTCTCCTGGCCCCTTTGATGACACGTTATTGTGTACCAGGAGTAGGTTTTCCTGAAACAGAAGATGACTAAGCACACTCATGGTCATTGCGGCGTAGCATTAACTCTTTGGTGTATTTGCTTTTGCTATAACATACCTGAAGCTGGGTTACATGATAAAGGAGTTTGTTTTAGCTAATAGTTCTGCTGTCCCACGTATGGTAATAAACTGGTGAGTTTATACATCGAGGATGGGGAGGTGCCTTCTAACTGGTCTCTTTTGTGAGAATTAGTTCACTCCCTCTGAATGTGTAATCATGGAACCTCCTGGAGCCGCATACTACCACTGGGGCCCCACCCCGTAATGGTGCTGCTTGGAGAAATTCCGGCCTAAGTTTTGGTAACCACTAGTGGCAGACACTCAAACTCAAGTTTCTAAACACTTGCCTGAATTTCAGCTTGAACTGGTCCTTTCAAACCTCTGTGAGCTAAGAGAGATGTTAACATAGCATGTTCCTCCGTGCTATGATGGATAAAAGTCTAGGGTGGTAACCAGAAGACAGACAAAGCATCTCGTATTAATTGTATAAATATTTAATAAAAGTATTGTCAGGAAACCTAATAGAGGTCTGGACCCACTTTAATGGTTGTATGGGAAATCACCTCCTTTTAAGGGCAAAGATTCAAGCTTTCCCCTGCTTACCAGAACTTCTGTTAGGTTCTGTTCTAATTAGATTTATATTTATAAAGGAAATGTCAGCTTCTATAACTAGCCACTTTCTAAAGAGCCAAGGGCCATATCCAGAAACTTAGCAGGCAAAGACTGCAAATACCCCTCACAGAAGGGAAGCCCAAAACAGTGTTGGTAGATACCAGTCAGGGGACCTCAGAAACAAGGTCCCTTCTTAGCAGGCTGCCTTGGTGTAGTGGCCCAGGCAGTGGAGAATGCTGGCATCCAGAAACCAGCCAGTTAAGCCGTCCCAGGAGGCCAGTTTGCTAAGGGGGATTAGAGAAGGTTTACCCCTACATCATAGACAGTCTGGGATTTCACATCACATCAGACCATGTTTGGAGGCTTGTCCCCACATACTTTGACAGTCACTGCCGTGGAGAGGGGACTTGATAGCCTTTTCTGTAGGCCTGACAAACCTACCAGAGTCGGGAAACCAACGGTTGGCTTTTGGGGTTAGTGAAGTGCACATTAACTTACTTGGCAGCCATCCGGACATGTTTGTCGTGGTGACCGTGGGGCTTCCGTGCGATTGTACTAAGCCACAGAAATCTATGTGAGCTGTAATTGGACTGAACACACTGTCAGGTACATACGAGTATGTTCATCGCTTATCTACATTACATGTTAAGAATCGAGTGTCTGTGCAGAGAATTAAATAAACATGTAGCAAAGAACTATACTTAAATGTAAACTTCCCAGCTGAGTTTTTCAAAGGCTCATTAAGAACTGGGTGTGGGAGAGGGCAGTGTCTGCCTCTCCACTCCCGTATTGATTCCTGGGAATTCTAGGGGCTTATTCTGCATTGTACTTTGGTGACCTGTCTCTTGCACTGGATGCAAAGATTCCTTTGTCTTCTAGAAAAAAGGAAGGAAAAAAAAAAAAAAAGAAGCTGTCTGAGCCAGTTTCCTAATGAGAGCTATAATTTGGGAGTGGAGCTGGAGCTATTTTGGAGGAACGCAGGCCTCTCTGAAAGATGTGGTTTGGGTGGATCACGAAGCACGATCTGCACCGTCTCCTGGGCTGAAACAGCCCGTAGGGAACTCGTAAAACAAGCATCCTAATGTATCCTTTGTTCCGCAGAATGCCTGTCTGGGGCGGTGGAAATAAGTGCGGGGCCTGCGGGAGAACCGTGTACCACGCGGAGGAGGTGCAGTGTGATGGGCGGAGCTTCCACCGCTGCTGCTTTCTGTGCAGTAAGTATGGGCCCCGCCCCCTCCGAAACTGCTCTGTGAAAAGCTCCAGTTTACCTCAAAGAAAATTAACACTAGCTAAGAGTAATAGTTTTAGTGTGACAGGGTTTTGTCAAAGACCACCCATCCCTCAGTTCTGGCCATTTGGCCTTTGCCTTTGTCACCTCTGTGTCCCCAAGACAGTCTGGCACCCTACCAAAAGTTTCTGGCACACCCTGTGTGTTTGGCTTGGTTTGGTTAATAAGTTGATCTTTGCCAGTTTTCTCTTTCTAGCTGGGTTCCTTTCTGACATTCTTACCACACCAAGGGCTGAAGTTCAGAGTCTACAAGCTTGGTTTCTTCAGAACCTTCTAATTTGACCTTCTAGGGCAGCGGTTCTCAACTTTCCAAATGCTGTGATCCTATAATACAGTTCCTCGTGTTGTGATGACCCCAGCCATACAGTTATGATTCATTACAATGTTATAAATCGTAATGTAAATATCTGATTCACAGGAAATCTGATATGGGGGAGGGCATGGGGTCGCGACCCACAGGTTGAGAATCTCTGCTCTACGGTATTTTTAGTTGCTTACGACAATTAGTATTTTTAATTTGGAAGAAGACTATAGGATACCTAGGTCCCTCCAGGCACACTAAGATTAGCATTGTTTATTAGGTGTGTGGTGTAGAAGGAAGTAGGGCATAAAAAAACACCTGTGTGTTCTGAAGAATAAACACCCCATGAGAGAAACAAGGGAGAAAAAAAAAAAACCCTTCAGAAGACACATATGTCATTTCAAAAGCTGTAGCCTCATGGCCTGAGAAATTCACCACAAGTCAAACAATAGAACTTTCTTTAATGAAGGATCCACGCATGCAAAGATCTGCCTTACTTATAGATTATACAGTGAAAAGTACTGTAAACAGCTACATTTTAAACATAAATTCTCTGGGCCGGTGCGTGGCCCACGTCTTTAAACCCAGCACTGGGGAGGCAGAGACAGGCGGATCTGAGTCTGAGGCCAGCCTGGTCTACAGAGGGAATTCCAAGCCAGTTAGGTGACACTGAGAAGATATGGAGACCCTGTCTCCAAAAATTGCTTACATTAAGAATTGAACTTCAGGAAAGAAACTTTTAAATGTGACTTCTCATTTCCATAGATGTCGGCATTCAAGCTGTCTGGACCCGTGTAATAGTATGTGTGTTTCACAGACAGTAAAAACTAACAGAAAAGCCGTGGTTATGAAAAGTAAAATCATTACACATGCTATTTTTTTGGGGGGGAGGGGGGGTGTGACTTCATAACGGCTCAGATTTGGTAGAACTGTTTCTTTTCCAAGGTAGTGGATTTTTTTTTTCTCCATTTTTTTTTTAAGGGAATCTGGATTTCAACAGGCAAGTAAATAAACAAAATGTTGGAAATCTGAAATGCAAATACTTTAGAAACCGTTCTCCTTTTCTTCTGTACCGTAACAAACCCAGTGTTTATTTTCTAATACTTGTCCCCGCTGTCTGAAGCCTTAACAAGGTAACTAAGGGTCTGGCACAGATCCTGAAAACTCACTGCAGAGGCTAGGGCTACAGAGGGAAAAGGAATGGCCAGGCAGCAAGTCGTGGTTTTAAAGACGCCGTGGTAACATACATGGGAGTTTTTTGGTTTTGCGGCCTAGGGTTTGAACCTAGGGCCTTGTACTTGCTAGTCAAGTGTTCTCTCAGTGAGCCATATCCCCAGCCCTAAAACAGGTCTTTGAGAACATATTTTGTGTATATTTTACGACGTGTTAAGGCTATTTGGCCTTAAGGACAAGCAGTTAGTATCTTTTTAAGTAACTGCCTTTTAGTATTGAGTCTGAAGTTCAAGTCCAGAGTAGCTGCAATTTATTCTTCCAGAGAACACTTTAATCTTATATAGTGGAAGCCAGCATTTAACTTTATTTTAAACCAGCCAGCCACCTCCCCTCCCTCTTTTTTAAGGGGGCAAACATCTTCTCTCTCTCTCTCTCTCTCTCTCTCTCTCTCTCTCTCTCTCTCTCTCTCTCTCTCTCTCTCTCTTCCACTAAGGTTTGATTTCCAGCGGCCCCACTCGATTTGCCACCAGCGAGTTCCCTCACAATGTATTTTTTTTTTCCTCTCAAGCCAATTTGAAGTTTTAGAAAGTGAAATAATGTCTGGATATAGCATGATGACATTTGGCAGTTTTATGAAGTGGGGCCTGTAGAAATGTCTTGCGGTAAGGAATCCATCACGAAAGAATGCAGTCTCCTCTGAGACAGGGAACGCAAACGCTGGTCCAAAACCACTTGATGAGTCTCAGACCTACTTATCACTGCTGGGAAAGCTGGTGGGGAGAGGGAAGGATGGGTTTTCTTCTTCTCATTCTAGACTGGGGACAAAAACTAGAATTTTGGATTTAATTTTTTTTTTTTTTTAAATCCAGAGGATGCCCTTAGAGGAAAGCGGGCAGCAGAAACAACTGCCAGGCACTCAGTCACTCACCGCTCTTTGGTTCTTCATCAGGTTGTGATGTAGCAATGTTTGGTGTGACAAGGTAGAAAGGATGAATGTTAAAAGTGGAGAGGTAATACTGTCTTTTAATGGGCACTTCTAAAGCTTCCTGCTCTCCTATTAATAGGCAGATTCTATACAGGAAAGTTTGAATCTCTGATGTTGAAATTTGGACATTCTTGTGAAGCAGCTACCATACATACCACAGAGGAAGGCTACATAATCCTCAGGTGAAGTGGGCAGTACAGACAGATGCTGGCTAATGGCTTTTGGGAAACCTCAGGATAAAAACTGTGGGACCTAGACAGCCTAAGGCACTGCTGCTTTAAGTTAAAGACACACACACACACATTTTAACAATGTTTAAAATCTGTCTTCCCCGGGGCTTAGTGGTTTGCAGGAAAAATTTAGACAGCACAACGGTGGCGATTCATGATGAAGAGATCTACTGCAAATCCTGCTACGGAAAGAAGTATGGACCAAAAGGCTATGGTTATGGCCAGGGCGCTGGCACACTCAACATGGACCGTGGTGAGAGGCTGGGCATCAAGCCAGAGAGGTGAGAGAGTGTTTGTTACTCTCTTAACAGTGGGTAGAACAGTTGCTGTCGCTCAGGCGCCAGGAGCCCGAGCTTAAAAACTAAGCAAGCAAGATGTAATGTAATCCCTACTAATAACTAATGTAAACACTATTTTGTTCTTTCACATCAAAATATTGACAGTTTTGTGTTTGAAATCTTAGTAATTGCCAGGCAGTGGTGGCGCACGCCTTTAATCCCAGCACTTGGGAGGCAGAGACAGGCGGATTTCTGAGTTCGAGGCCAGCCTGGTCTACAGAGTGAGTTCCAGGACAGCCAGGGCTACACAGAGAAACCCTGTCTCAAAAAACCAAAAAAAAAAAAAAAAAAAAAGAAAGAAAGAAAGAAATCTTAGTAATTATTGCAGGGACTTCTAGCACTCGTTTTATAGCATTTTAACTGGTAGCAGGAAACATTTAAGTGTCTCAAGGAACGTGACTTAAATTAACATTCCATAGTACTTTGGAGATCAAGTATCTTGAAATAAGTGTCTAAATTATGAGATGCTTCTTGTATTCAATTAAGCCGTCCACGGAAAGTCCTTAGTCACGGTTTCCTCGGGAAATTACGATCCTTCAACTTAGAAATTAAAACAGTTTCCTGCTTCTGATTATTTGAGGGTTGACAAATGGGAAGCATGCCTTCAGATACCAGAGGACCAGAGTGTTCATCCGTTTAGGTTATCCAATGCTTCGCTCCCACGTTCAGGAATTCATTCGGAATGTCCTTCCTATCTCCTTCCTTCTTTCCCCACTCCCTGGTTTTGAAATAGGCTCTCTCTGTATGGTCCCGAAACAGGCAACACAGCCCTAGTGGACACTGTTCAATGTACTATACTTTTTTATGTTCAGTCCCTGACTTAAGTGTGTCCCTGATTCCAAAGGTTTAATTTCAAGTTTTTCCAAATATGTGCTACCTTTAAATCCTCCCATCAGTGAAAACTAAATTCATCCAAGACCCCAAAAGTCTATGTTTGTAACCAGAACTGGAAAATGACGATGACGGAGGAAGCTGCTCTTGCTGCCCCGTCTCCACCTTTTCCAGCAATAAACAAGCTCTGTGCACACGCCCTGTGTGCAGCGGTAATCCTGTCTGTTCCTTCTGGCTGGCCTGGGTTCTGCTCTTCCTCTGGGACCAGGTCTAAGGAATTCCTTCTCCCAGAGGTCTTCTTTATGACTCCACACCATGGCCCACCTTTTAATACCCAGATTAAAGAGCTTCACGAGGGGCTCCTTGAGAGGTAGCACTGAGGTAATCTATCCCATCAGCAAGATGTTTAACATCTGAGCCACCATTCTAAAACCTGTAATATGTAGTATCCATAACCTGTGAAGTTGTTAAAAGGCCAGGGGGCGGTGATCTCTGTAAAGTTCTAATGACATACTGGGAATTTTTTTCTTGGGATTAGAAAAATCTTGGGATTAGAAAAGTGTTAGATGTCATTTTTAGCAAGTTTTTAAAGATCACATTAAAAAATAATCATATCAAAAGGTTTGGAAGTGATTTGAACATACACCCGTGTTAGGTACAACTGCAGAAACACACTGTGAATTCATACTTTGAATCAGCCACAGGCACATTAACGCCAAGACAGCAATCTAGCCAACAATTCATGGAGAAAACTCCTGCGTGACTCAAACACAGAGTGAAGAGAGCTGACGGGGCAGCGAAGTCTTTGACAAATAATTTAACCAAAAATCAGCACTTTGGTATTAAGATTCTGACTTTCCTTATGTGAGTATTTTAACAGGTATTACACAGTGCAGAGTTGTCACGCAGTGTACATGTTGACTTCAGGTTCTGAAATGCCCTTCAGCTAAGAGGATGTTTGCATATTCTAGTGTGGCTGCTTATGAAAGAAGGAAATCAATCCTGTTACATATGATTCACCTTCATAACCCGTCAACAGTGATAAAATACCATCCTGCCACGAGAAACCCTAAAGCAGCACAGCAGAGTAACAAAACTCTGAGTAACACTCAAAAAAAAAAAAAAACAAAAACAAAAACAAAACTCAGAGTAACAGACTTCCAAAAGCATTTCCCATGTAGAAAACAGTTGAGTCACATGTCACCTGCTAAAGATACAGTGAGCAAATAATCTGAAAACATGCTGTGAACCACTGAAGTCAGCTAATGTGTTTGCGGGTATTTTTAATGCCAGAATTGTTTACATTTGACCTTGCAGTCGCCTGTGAAACACAAAGCTATGATCAAGTTATATTGCTTTGCCTGTGGGGTAGAATAACTGTGGAGGCAAGGCCAATGCTAGGGACATAACACATTCTGTTCACACTCAGAGGGAAAGACACTCAGGTTTCAGGTTTGGCTTGACTTTTTCTAGTACTGATGAATCCAGACACAGGCAGTTTTAGTCCTGCCATGAGTACTTGGGGTGTTTATTTTCTGTAACTTCTGACACGGCACCTGGCCAGCAGTGAAGTTTTGAAGCTCCTATCAGCTTATGGAGACACTGGGAGAAACACCGCCTCAGTTTTTTTTTTTTCTCCTTCCCTCCAGTGCTCAACCTCACAGGCCCACAACGAATCCAAACACTTCTAAATTTGCCCAGAAATATGGAGGTGCTGAGAAGTGTTCCAGGTGTGGGGATTCTGTGTACGCTGCGGAGAAGATCATTGGAGCTGGGAAGGTAGAGTGCTGTCTCTAACTGGTAACTGTAACACACACACACACACACACACACACACATTCATACATACACACATACAGGTAGGGTGCTGTCTCTAACTGATAACTGTAACACACATAAAGATAGATAGACAGACAGACACACACACACACACACACACACGTAGGGTGCTGTCTCTAACTGATAGCTGTAACACACATAAAGACAGACAGACAGACAGACACACACACACACACAGGTAGGGTGCCGTCTCTAACTGATAACTGTAACACACATAAAGACAGACAGACAGACAGACAGACAGACAGACACACACACACACAGACACACACACAGGTAGGGTGCTGTCTCTAACTGTAGTACACACACACACACACACACACACACACTCATGCACACACACACAGAGACACACACACACTTCCATTTCCCACTTAGGCAATGTGTTCTGGTTTTTTAAGTATTTCCAACACAATTTCCATCGGAATCACTGATCTCTGGAAGTGAGCACCATGGTTAACTATCATGTTTAGAGAAACCTGTTTTCCTTTGAAAGGCCGAACTGTGAACAATCTGCTGTGTACAGGTTCTGCTGTGTGATCAGGGCCAGGACACCAGCTGGTAGTTAGATATGAGGACTTGGAAAAATTACCACTTAATTCCTTCGAGCAGTTAAATTTTAAGCCAGGAAGACGGCAACTTCCAAGGAGCAGACTGGGTTTTTGACAAGGCCAGAGCATGCTCCCAGGCCGACAGCCCTTTATGGGTGGCTAGGATACGGACAGGCAGGAAGGCCAGCTCTCTAGCTGAGCCAAACCATAGCATGAGGAGGTTGCTTCGGCACTGGTTTCCCCAGCCACTTGCTGCATCTAGATCATACCAAAGGGAACAAGCCTCTTAAACATCCTAACACAGCTGTCTCTTCCAGCCCTGGCACAAAAACTGCTTCCGATGCGCCAAGTGTGGGAAGAGTCTGGAGTCTACAACTCTGACTGAGAAAGAAGGTGAAATCTACTGTAAAGGTAAAACCTCACCTCTGCTGTCCGTTAGTATCACCAGAAAAGGAGACATAGTATACTGTTACTGTTTGAAAATTAGACCCAGACAACTTAGGACAGTGATTACACCCTTCCATTCCTATGTGTGCGTAACTCTCACGGGGCTGGGGATGTGGCAGAACGGTACAGCGGTTCTGTGGCAAATTCACCAGGCTGAGCCCCATACTCAGCCCTGCCTCCCCACACCTCCTGCTTTAAGCCAATCGTGTGAGCATGTGAAGGTAACACATACGTTAGCTGGATTTCATACTTGCAACTCAGCAGGATCCCAACTACGCTGCAGTGGGAATTCCTGGACTTGCTTCAAACAAGGATGCTCACAGCAAAGCACATTTGATATCTTAAATCGACCTCTGACCTCTGGCAGAGCCTTCAGTTTGTTTTTTAAATTCCTGGACATTTGTTAATGAACTCTGACTAACTCTCCCTCTCCTTTGTAGGGTGCTATGCAAAGAACTTTGGGCCCAAGGGATTTGGCTATGGTCAAGGAGCAGGGGCCCTTGTTCATGCTCAGTAATGGTGTAAACCCAGTAAGCAGGACAGAGAATCTCCATTATGAAATGCAGACAGCCTTATAGCACTCAGCACTGTCAAACAGCCAGTCCTCAGCACTGATCACCACACGCTGCCTGCATGGGCGGGCTGGACAGGACAGCACTGCACGCTCCCGCCGATTCACCAGCAGCTAAGAGCATTCTTTTACATGTGAAATAAAATTCTGGCTTGATTTGAGTACTGTCTCTTAATTAACCTTCCAGAGGGGCTGTTGTGATTTTAGGTGATGGGAAGTTATCTGGTTCCTTCCTCTAATGAAAAGCAGCCTCCTGATTTAAACACACACACATCAAGTTGTTTAAAAGACAATCAATTCCTTTAGGCAGCAGGCTAACATTTGCACTTTGGGAGTTAAACAAGGTTTTTAAAAAACATTTTTACTTTTGAGATTTTCATACACACACGCACCCCAAAACACTCTTTTTTGAAGTGTGCTCACTAGCAGTTCTCCAGGCTTCTACAGCCTTACACAAATGGGCGGATCTCTTTAGCTGTCAAGATACCACCCATGGTTGCCAGGCTACAACCATCATGCTCAGAGCTGGCAGTTAGCACGCAGCACCTCTTTCCTTTCTGCCCCACTCGAGCCTGCTGGTGGTGACTCTGTCAGGACAGCTCCCCAGAGTGTAGACGGAAATCATCTCCATTAGTAACACCTAGGTATGAGTTGGGCTGGGGAGGTGGCTTGGTGAAGGTGCGATCACAAAGACGTTTGGGTCCCCAGCACCCTGCTGAGCCAATGAGCTCTGGTTCAGAGACCCTGTCTCAAAAGTAAGGGGACCCAGTGAAACACCTCATGTCAACCTTAGCTACTCACCAGGGTCCCCACTCCCCACAGGCAGGACCATAGATAAAGCACTACTGGAGCTTTGGCTAGTGTACTTTACACATAGGTCATTACTAAACTGAGCAGCGTTCTAGCCTTGCCTAACAAATTTTAAATTCAAAACCAAAAAGATAAAACTTTTTCCAAGTAACTTAACTGAATTATGAAACTAAGTTCAAAACATTTACAAAAATATCTAGCATTAATAAAAAAAATGACTAGGTATGAAAAGAAGGGGGAAACTCATATCAAATGCACATCATCTATGATGAGGGTGCCAACTATCAAAAGCCACCAGAACTGGTAAAGATGGAACGGGGGAAACGGGGAGGAGGTTATGGAAACACTCACCCTGCAGGGAAAAACTGTCAGGAAGTGCTAACAACTGTTCAAACAGAAAGCATTTAGTCAACAGTGGAAGTCCTACATACAGGACTTGCTACCGTGTTACCCATGTGAGTAACCGGAACTGTCTAACTGAGATTTCTTGGGAGGGGTTGGGGGCAGAAAAATATCTGAAGAATGACTGAGAACTTTCCAAATTTGGTAAAGCTGTAAATCTATAGAACCCCTTTGATGCTATAAATGCAAATAACCAAGTTCTAAAATAGTGCCATCTACTAAAACTTTATCAAGGCAGGGGTGGGGATGAATATTTATAATCACTGCTCCCTGGGAAGCAGAGGCAGGTGGACTCATGGCCAGCCAGCAGCAAAGCAAAAGCTCTACAACTCTAGCAATGTATGGTGACTAATCTGAGTGAAAGCTACTCAGGAAGACACACATCCAGGTCAGAGGCAAGGGCTTTCCGAGGGTCGGAGCTGGCCTTGAGACCCTTTCAGACATTTCTATAAACTGGAACCAGACATCTGATAGGAAAGACCTACCAACCTGACAAGGACAGAGAGACGTGAATAATGAGGGGAGTGCACCACATGGACATGGAGTTCAAAACATCGTTCTGGAGCCCTTCTATCTCACACCATACAGTTAATTATGAACTGAGTGCGGGTCCAACCTGACACCACCCGATGACGGCAGCCGTCTCCGAGACATCAGAAAATGAGACAAATGATCGGGAAGAATCTCATCATGATTTTGCCTTTCAAATTTGCAAAATGAAAACGCTTTTGTCTGCCATGCCTAGCATTTAAAGCAACCAGGTTCAAAGTTTGGTAGGAACCATTTTGTAAAGATTATTAATGCTTTAGACATACTTACATTTAAAATTCAGATTTCTCTGCTTCCTGAGGTCCTTATTAACTCCATGGAATCTAAAATACACTAAGGAGAAAGGTTGTCTTTTTATTGAAAAAGATTTATGCACAATCAGAGAATCTGAAATTTTAGAATACTAACAGATTTACTTTTGCAAATCCCTATAAATCCTGCACTTGACTTCAATCTGATCAAAGCAGAACTATAGAATCTTCATATCACAGTTTTATCGATTTCTTCTAAGTGAACTGAGCAAACACCACATTTAAGAGTCAATATTTATTCTGATTAATATTTTACAAAATTTTGACAGGTTTAAATTATGTAAGGAGGACTGGGTTTATTAAACACTTTACAAGTTTTTCTTTCCACAGAGTAACACAGTAAGTAGCAGAATAATACTTGGCACAGTTATAAATAAAGAAAATAGAAAACAAAAACATTCATAGCTTAAGTAGGATGCTTCTTTATGCCTAGTATTTAAAATAAACTCCTACAAACAACACAAATATGAATGAAAAAACTCCAAAGTACTCAGTCCCTACTTCCTAAAGGAATCCATCCAAGCAGTAAGAACTATCCCTCAAAGGGAACCGTTCGAACAGCCCGAGGACTGGATTCAACTGGCCCTACATACAAGTCCTACAGAGTAAGGAAACATGCTGCACAGTTGCCTGGAGACCATCTGACCATCCTGCTACAGACACGCTGAGACTGAAATAGTCCGTCCGGAAAGCTCCGTGCAAATATTTTCCATGGAGTTACACATCTACAGGGGTTTGCTTTACTGAGAAGCATCTCTTGCACTGAAAGAATACTGTACCACAAAGAAAGAACATGGTAACAACATTCTTACTCAAACTGAGAAAACCACCACAGTCTTTAACTGTTGATAAAAATGCATCTGATAAAAACTGCAACTGAGTCTTCATATGAAGTGACTCGAGGTATAAAACTAAAACAAATCCTAGCGTTTTATAAACTTTGAATTTAAAAATTACCTAAAATTTCCCCCCATTTATAGCCAAAACTAGCAGACATTTGTACAGTTGACCAATTTTTTTACATTCTATGACAAAATGGTACAGTGCTATCACCACCCCACACCCATCTCTTCCCTTTTCAAAAATAAAGTACGTATGCCAATTCTAATATTAAAACCCTCAAGTACAGTAAGGGCATTTTGTGGGGGTGACGTATGGTCACAGATTACTATAAAATGGTAGTACTTGGAAATACTGAGCATCAGCTATGTACTGTCCGCTGCTCCTCTTCCTAAGGCAGGGCGGGTGGACCACTAGATTGCTTTAATACCTGTAACCAGCACTTTACAGGGCATACTAATGTGACCTAGCACTGGACATGCAGTGAACTTGCAGGGGATAGTGCCTATTAACAGCAATATTGAACATCACTAGAAGCTCATTAATATCTCCCTTTGCTTTTTGGTTGGACAAAATGAAATGAGCAGCTTTAAAAACACTAATACATATAGACACAGAGAAAACTATTTGATAAATTATTTATATACAGATACACATTCTTTACACTGGTCTAGGATGTCAGTCTGACCCCCCCCCAGCCCCTCCCACAGGTTGCGAACCACAGTTTGCTAGAGCATGTATGAGGGCTAACCAGAGTCTCCCTGTAAAGAATATTCATGGAAGCAGTGACAAATCAATCCTGAGGTGTGGAAACTCGGCAACAGAACGTGATCAGTGTGTCACATTTAACAGTAAGATCTGAGACGGCTTCAGAAAGTATTACCAACTTTAAAACATATTCCATATTGGAAAAATTAAAACAACCCTGGGGTTTAAATTCCACTTTCTGATAGGTCATTTTTACAACAAGACTACTCCATAGCTTTCCATGTGTGCACATGTGCTGTGCACAGAGCTCATGCCCCGTCTTTAGCCTCGATGCCATTATTTTGTCTACAATTTATTCTTCAGCTCAGAATTTAAAAAGCATATCCACTTATCTCTATTAATAAAGAATTTTGCATTAGCTTATTTGTTTTGCTTCTTGTTGAAAATCCACCGTAACTCTTTAAAAAATTGGGCTGTTTTGCACATGAAAGTAAATCCTAATGTATGCTTCACTGGACAGTATCTGCTAGTGTACATTCTATGCAGTGTATCATGCACTTAGTAGGGCTTTAAATTTCAATAGAATGTTATGACTTAGTATACTCATGCAAGTGCTTTATTATCAGACCATGAGACCTCAGAGCAAGGTTACTAGAAATTATTTCACTGAACTAGAAACAAGCCAGCATTCCAAGAGCTGGCGGCAACAGAAGAGCGAGCCCGCTTCCATGAACATTATTTTTCCGTGCCTTTGGGACACAGTACAGTAGACCTCTAATAAAAACACATGATTTTCATCACAGTATTTACATGTACACCTAAAATGTACATAATACCTGTCACCAATTTAAGACAATTTTCTTGGAATTAAATGCAATACTCTTAAGTACTGCACAATATACTATAGCTGTATAACATAAATTTAGTTTTCGTTATAACAACATTTATCCTCAGTATGTCATCTCTAGTAACAGAATAAATTCCCTTTTTCATGAAGAATGTTATGAGAACAAAACCAAAAAGTTGAGTATGATATGAATTCAAACATTAAGAACCGTGAAAATTCTCTTTGTGATCTCTTCTTCCTAGACGTGGCAGTGTGTTCTGTCCATGTTTGCTTTTGTTAATAAAAGTACTGAACAAAGGCTGTAAAGTTCACGGTTAGCCCTACATATAGCATGCTATTTGTTCCAAGGATCTGGATTCCAGGGAGAGAGACAGGGACAGACACAATCTTCAGGCACCACTCAGCAACATTGTTTCCTGGCATACAGACGCTGTTACACAAGCTGGTACCCAGATCCTGATATTTGGTCATATTCTATAGTGTACTGCCTGGTCCAGTCCACGATAACAGGACGAAAGAGGCCACAGCATCGAAATTCAAAGAAGTCTATAATATTCCTTACACATCCATGGCTAAAATCAGACCCCAAAAGAAAGGAGAATTCAGTTAGTAAGAATGACTTAATGGCGTCTATCCACTTTTCCTGTTAACAGTTTTTTTCTAAGCTTAAAAACTCAGGCTGCTTGCAAGAAAGAAGTAATTTATCACTGCAAAATGCATATCCACATCTCTACCATTCGTCTGCTAATTTTAGATACTACATAATTATACTTTGTAGTGACCAACCACTGCCCTTCAGCGCCAGATAGAGGATTTGCTTCCAAAACATAAACAACAACAAAACCACGCATCACTGATTACTGGCTCTTTGCCAATAAACCAAACTAGGTCCAAAATTGAGAAAAGAAGCAAAAGTGAAAAAAATTAATTATCCAGTCTAAATTCAACAACAGTCTTTAATAAAATTAACAAACTATATAAAGAATGTCAGGTGAGCTCAGGGACTTTAAGACTTCAGTAACACTTGAAAAGCAGTCAGCCCACTTTTTACCTTCTATATAAGAATCATACCTCTACTCTGAGTCCTCCTTTCATATAAAAGTTTGTTTTCCTTCCAGAGGTATACAATAACTAAACATACTACAGATATCTGAAGGTCAGTAGTAGCCTTAAAAAAAAACCCTGAACTTGAAATATTTCAAGTAATTAATGCACAATTCCTTCTAAGTATCGGGTAAGAGGTTAACTTTACAGTGTATATTAGGAGTATAACTGTATATTGAGTTAATGTGACAGATTCTACATCATAGTTATGATGAACTGACTAAGGTCACTTCCACAAAACCTTAAACTCAATAATAATTAAATCAAGTGTAAGTACAGCTAAAAGACACATCCCTGTTGTTCTGTAGAAAACACATATACCGAGGGAAATACATTCCTTTGATGTAATTACTAGGTATTTTCCTAAGGAAGCATGTAACAGAGGAAAACATGACATTCATACATATATACATACTTGAACGGGCTCTCAATAGATGTGGTGGTGACTTTAAAGTGCTTGTATCTCCTCGCGTTCATTCTTTCATTTGTAGTGATACCTAAACATGTTATCTAAGAAGGAAAAAGCACCCCATTATCCTTTCTGAACATTTAATAGAAACAAAATTCTCTAGCATAAAAAACTGTGGTTTTCCACAGATCCTTAGGCTACTTCACACAGTATCACTGCAACTGTCAAAAGTAGCTAATTACCTATGAAAGTATACGTACAAACAGGCTGCTGAACACTGCACACACACCAATAGACACCGTGAACACAACCTGCCTCCCCCACGCTGCTGAATAAATACTTTTATAAACAAGTCAGCATCATTAAAATAAACACAAAATTAACGGTCTCACAATGTAAGTTCACATATGTCCCAGTGCAAATACCCAAATAGAGTAAAAATTCTTCTGAAACTAGAATACAAAAGAAAAGAGGCAGAAAGAAAAAGCAAATAAAAAAATAAAACTGATCCTTAACAAGCCAGAGGGGATGGAAAGACAAGTTCTGCAAGTTTTATTGTTACCATATTAAGGAAAAGGCACTTGCACATACCTGGTACATCTGACACATGAGTAGCACGGCCACCCACATGAAATGAAACACACTGTTCAGAAACATCCAGAACATCCAAGGGGAGCACGTGGCAATCTGAGTGATATATGTCCAAAACCCATCCTTTGTGTACGTGGTCTCACAGTGAAGTCCCCAGTCTAAAATGCAAGACAGGTGACACATTTACTCTTCCAGTCACCTCAGGCGTCCGCTGACAACAGTCTAGATTTAACTCATCACATAAACAGCAATTGTTTCTATAATCTTAATAATCTACAATTCTATAATACATCAATAAAAACATACCAGAGCAAAACCTGAGAAAATGGCTGCCAATCTTAAAAAACATCCCTGTCTGATAAGAATAAAGAGTATTAGACTGCTAGCTCATGTTCCCAGTACTGGAGAAAACATTTTTTAAACAGGAGAAATGATACAAGGCAACTTGTAAGGAGGGACTTTCCTACCACAACAGTGGCAGAAGCACTATCCATGACATCTGCGGGAGGGAGGAAGTGCTCCTCGTTAGGAATGTTGGTCTAGAAAGCAGGTGAAGTTCCTGGACCACATCTTTTTCTCTTTGAGGACTGTATTTATTATTGTTCTTTTATTTATTGCTATCTCTATGTTTCCATGCTCAGAATCACAGGAAGCAGCACCTTCCTCTAATTCTTAAGGCATTAAGCCCGTTGATAAACAAACATGTGACAACTTATCTTTAAACAGTAACTTCTGAAACCCACAACCACTGCCCTGCCCAGCAGGCAGTACTTTACATCACATTTTGCAGAATATTTTAAGTTTATGCAAAGTTAGTGGTTAGTTTATTTTCTCAACTGTTTGGTGGGAAAGAGGAGCTAGCACAGTCACTGGATCCACACTGGCCAGCAGAGCCAGCATGTGACCATGAAATATTAGTGTATTTGACCCAGAAACTTTTCAAAGCTTATTAAAGCAACAAAGAACGTTCATACTGAAAGGGGGCTCACTAACCATTGCTTGCTTGTACTAGACACTGAATACATTTGATAAATAGGTTACCTTACTTTTTTCCTTTACGTTTCATTAGATGCCCCAAACAATAAATTTTTTGTTAGAAGATTTTTGTTACTACATTAATTTGTTAACACAATAAATGTTAAGTATATAAACATTTATGTTTTAAGAAGGCAGAAACTAATTGTACTCACAAGAAACACAACCATAAATCATCCAGCAGATCATAAAAAGCAAGAAGAATAGGTAGCCCATAAAGTATCTATGGTTGCCTGCACCTAAAACAACATAGAAGCAAGTGTTTTCAGCTAAGAGAAAAACAACTGGTCACACCTCACCAGGAATGCATGAGGGTGTGGAATGACTCGGACAGTAGTAATCACATACATGACTTATTTTGCAAAATAAGAAAATTGTTGTAATAACAGTTTTAAAATAAGAATGCACACTGGGCAGTGGTGGCGCACACCTTTAATCCCAGCCCTTGGGAGGCAGAGGCAGGTGGATTTCTGAGTTCGAGGCCAGCCTGGTCTACAGAGTGAGTTCCAGGACAGCCAGGGTTACACACAGAGAAACCCGCCTCAAAAAACCAAACCAAACCAAACCAAACCAAGAATACACTTGTGATGAGCAGCGATGAAGGCAAGGGAGTCCCCAAAAGAACCCAAGACCTAACTGTGGCTTTCAACCCTACTCTTTAGGTAGGAGGGTCCCATTAAACCTTCCCACCTTCCTTTTAGAACCCTTGCAATGGAGATTTCCAAGAGTTCCTCTCCCAGGTCATGCAGTCTTTGTAAGCATTTCCTCTGTATCAGCACATCCACCTGAAGCTGCTCTCAGGTGGCTAACGTCAGCTCTCAGACTGCACACCAGCCCTGGGCTGGGGATCCCAGCTGCCCGTCTTCCCTGTAAGCTCTCAGATTGCACACCAGCCCTGGGCTGGAGATCCCAGCTGCCCGTCTTCCCTGTAAGCTCTCAGACTGCACACCAGCCCTGGGCTGGGGATCCCAGCTGCCCGTCTTCCCTGTAAGCTCTCAGACTGCACACCAGCCCTGGGCTGGGGATCCCAGCTGCCCGTCTTCCCTGCCTCTGCGCAGCTTTTCACGTACTACGACTGCTTTGCGCTCTCTAGCTTAATGCTTAAATAAATAGTATTTGCCTCATCAGATGAATTTCCTTCTTACTCGATGGAGAAAGGAGGACAAAGCAGACATCAGACACAACGCACAGGGAAACAATTAGACTCTTCAGACTGATTTCACACACACACCCCATTCACGGACATGCACTCAGTGAGCTGCTATACAGACACGCAGAAGTTAATGTAGGAAGCATGTGGGGTGTAAGGATGAACTCTAATTCAGTACTGTACTTCATTAGTTACCTGAAGTAATTTAAATTAACACACTCAGAGGTCGCTAACATAACTTACCTACACAGTTACCCACCCATGGGCAATGGTGATCAAATTTCGCTATACAGCGGTTGCACACACCACAGTGTTTGGACCTCACCGGCTTCCGAATCTAGTAACAGACAGTGAAGTATTATAAAGACACTGTATGTAAGAAAGTAAAAAGACAGTACTATATTTTTTTGAGAGTTATATCAACATTTCCAATCCAAGAAAACCCAACAAAATGCCTGTTAATTTGTTCAAAACAAAAACTATAGCAACAAAGAAGATAAAGTGCTCCATAATATGAAATCTTAAAACAATTTGTTAGCAAGAAAGAAAAGAGTGGCGAATGTTACAGAGCAACAACTGAGCTCTGCACACTGTCTTCAGACTACTGAAAGTGGGTACAGGAAGTGGTCTACTGCAGACTACTGAACGTGGGTACACAGGAAGTGGTCTACTGCAGACACTGAAAGTGGGTACACAGGAAGTGGTCTACTGCAGACACTGAAAGTGGGTACATAGGAAGTGGTCTACTGCAGACACTGAAAGTGGGTACATAGGAAGTGGTCTACTGCAGACACTGAAAGTGGGTACAGGAAGTGGTCTACTGCAGACACTGAAAGTGGGTACAGGAAGTGGTCTACTGCAGACACTGAAAGTGGGTACAGGAAGTGGTCTACTGCAGACACTGAAAGTGGGTACAGGAAGTGGTCTACTGCTGTACACACTCCCCAAAAGTAAGAAGGAAAGATAAATCTGTTACAATAAATGAGTACAAAGGAAATTCACGGGTTATATACTATCCTGAGGTAGCCAGGACGAAGTAGGCTGTAGCACTTAAACAACAAGCATGGCGGGTGGAGTAAGGAGAAGGGTGGGTTCTTCCTTCTCACAGCTGTGACTAAATCTACTAAGAAGGCCCAGGGTGATCCAGCCTCCCCAACCTGAAGCACCCACTTATAGTTTCCTTTAGGTAACACCACTTGCAAAGAATAGGAGCAACTTGTCAAAAACAAAACAAACAACAACAAAAACCCCTAGTTTAATGAACATGGAGGCAGGAAGCTGTCTTCTGTCAGGTGGGAATGCCCTTTTCTGACAGGAAATGAACAGGACAGGCACAAACATTCCAATCATAAATGGAAGACTAAGCTGTCTAAACCTTCCCACAATCCTGTCACTTCAATTATTTTGTTTATTTACTATTATGTACTAATAACAAGACATTAGTTTACCTGCATGATATAATTTAAATGCCTTTAAGTTGATGTATGATTTGGGGAATTTTAACATTCGTGGCAATGCTTATAGTATTTTCACACTATATAAAAAATTACGTTTAAAATGTCTATCATAAGATAGTTGATTTCATAAACACTACTTTCAAGTTTTAATGTACGACTTTATTGAAAAGAACCACTTTTCAGTTTAATGAGTACTCCAGGTTGCACAGACACTTCAGACAAATATTCAAAGTATATTTATTTAAGATTATCTGCCTGAAAAATAATCTATGGAATTTTCACACTGTGACTTTTAAACTCAGAAAAAAAATTTCAACCACAGCTAGACCGTCTGCTGTTGAGTAGTTGTGGGTTTTCACTGAGTCCCTCTTTGAAGGATAAGGAGGAGGAGCACGGGTCTGAGAGGACTCTGACGTGCAGTCAGGGTCTGCTACTGGGAACAGACTCAGCCCAGATGTAGGCATCCCCCTCTGCTTTATCCTCCAGCACAGACTACAGGGTGTGTGGAGTGCGCACGGGAGCAAGGCTTTGCCCATACCCAGTACTCCCTCTACGCTGTGAAACTGTCAGCAGGAAGAGGAGAAAAACAAGAAGGGGGTGAATATTACCAAGCAGGTACTGCAGAATATACTGAGGTCCAGACTTCCAGTCTCTGCAAGTTCAACTATCGTCTGTGGATTTAAAAACCAAAAACATTTTTACTCAAAACTGAATAATGCTCACCAATTCTTTTGTTATTACTAGGAATCAATAAACATGCCATTCTTCTCAACCTTTTTAAGTTAAAATAAGACCTACTGCTGGACTCGCCTTTGTATTTCATTACAACTGAAGAACAGCTCAGCAATTTCTATGCAGTCTAGTCAGAAACGGGGGTAGAGCACAGAATTTGCTAACACCAGTTAATTGTGGACAAAAATGATTCATTAAGATGTGTTTCCTTTTAAAAAGAGCTTTCTGGGGCTGGAGAGATGGCTCAGTGGTTAAGAGCACTGACTGCACTTCCAGAGGTCCTGAGTTCAAATCCCAGCCACCACATGGTGGCTCACAACCATCCACAATGAGATCTGATGCCCTCTCTGGTGTGTCTGAAGACAGCTACAGTGTACTCATATAAAATAAATAAATAAATCTTAAAAAAAAAAAAAAAGAGCTTTCTGGTTTCGTTTTCTTTTAGTTTCTTGAGAGGGTCTCCCATATCCCAGACAGGTCTGCTTCCTGGTCCTCTTGCCACCACCTCCCGAGGGCCAAGATCACATGTGGTATTTCAGCTAAAACAGCTCTTAAAAAATCTGAAATACCCAGTCCAGTTCCCTACTGACAGAAAACTTTACATACATTTAGCCTCAAGCCCATGTCAAAAGACAATGATGCCTCCGCCAGTCATATCTAGTACTCTGGCTAGTGGAGTGGTGTATCTGTACTATCAGTTGACTGGGTTTCTAGTTTAATTAAAATATGGGCGAGCGCAATTTTACTTAAGTTGTCACCAGTTCTAAGAGTTTCTGCCCTTATCTGACTCTGCTGTGAGGACTGAGAAACTGGCAGTTAACTGGGCACATCACCACCTTTTTCTTTTGTTCTTCTGTAGCTTTAATAATCCCTGGATCTGATTTCCAAGACTTCCCAAAATTGTAGAAAAGAGCAACACTGTTGGCAAGGAAGGGAAGGTGGATGAACAGGAAGTTGAGATGTGTCCACGTTAAGGAACCCCGACAGCAGTGATAAAGGAGCTTTGTAGCAGGCTATCGTCCACACACTCTTACCACACAGGGTACTATCAGCCAAAAGGGAAGTTTCCTAAATCCGAGTATACTTTCCCAGAATACTCATACTAAGTACAAAAGGAAAAATGACTATTAATTCATGACACCTTATATAATACTCTGAAAGTCAGCAAACATTAAAAAACTCAGCTTTTGACAAAATGAATTTATTTTCACATTCAAAGTTAGACACATACATTTCTTCTTGTACCAAGGATTTTATAAATTATATAACTATGAACAGAATCCAAACTCTTCAGATATCTGCTATGATTAGCCTTAACTGTCCACTTGACATAGCCTAGACTCGCTGGGGAGGTGTCTCGATGGGGGCGTGGTTAGACCTAGCTCAGTCTGAGAAGCACCGTCCCCTAGCAGGGGGTCCTGAACAATGTAGGGTGAAACTATCACACTGAGCACAAGCAAGGAAGCAAATAAACACATTAACTTTAGAAAACATTTGGCCAGGCAGTGGTGGCGCACACCTTTAATCCCAGCACTTGGGAGGCAAAGGCAGGCAGATTTCTGAGTTCGAGGACAGCCTGGTCTACAGAGTGAGTTCCAGGACAGCCAGGGCTACACAGAGAAACCCTGTCTCGAAAAAACAAAAGAAAACAAAACAAAACAAATTTTTTTAAACTTTCCTCAAATAGCAAGGTTTATAATAAATGCACAAGGCATTTATAATATAAAAGAAACTATAAAAAATATTGCTAAAGTAATACAGCCCTGAACAGAGACTATCTGGTTGACTCAATAGCATGTTTAAGATTGATGTAGAGATAGTTAACATACAAAAATGCTGAAGGATGACATGAACATGACCTGCTTATGTTTTTCATGAAGGACAGTTATAAAAAAAATAACTTGAATGAGATTATCCTACATGTGTTTGATTAATATCTGAACACTGAACAACCACATCACATACAAAAGAAGGGCAAAGGGGAATCAGCTCCTCGGTGACACACTGACCTAATCCCCGGTAATCCCCGGTGACACACTGACCTCTGCACCAGCACTAAGAAAAAATACACTGCCAATTCTTCTGGAAAAAAAAGCATTATTTCACTCTTTAACCATGAGCTTCAAAATACACACACGCACACGCACACGCACATGCACACACACAGGTATAAACAGCCAGATCAGATGGTGAAGTGGTATTATCCAGACACCAAAGCAGACAGAAAAACACAACAATTACTCTAAAGCCGATCAGAGAAAACATCAAAGTTTGAGTAAGTTCACTTCAGTTAATCATAGAAAAGATGAAAGATGAACAGCAATGACATAACAATTACACCAGCTTACTTTTGAGGAAAATCAAAGAAGAAAACTTTACAGCAGCCACAAGGCAAAGAATCCAGTCTTGAAGAGAACCAAAGCTAACAAATGAACTGAAAATGCTGCAGTATTAATCTAAACAGGAGGCCAGTGAGATGGCTCAGCAGGTAAAGGTAAAACACACACTGTGCCAGGCGGCGGTGGCGCACGCCTTTAATCCCAGCACTTGGGAGGCAGAGGCAGGCGGATTTCTGAGTTTGAGAGTTCGAGGCTAGCCTGGTCTACAGAGTGAGTTCCAGGACAGCCAGGGCTACACAGAGAAACCCTGTCTCGAAAAACAAAACAAAAAACAAAACACATACTGTGCAAGCATGACAACCTGAGTCCAACCCACAGAGCCTGTGTAGGAGAAGAGAACCAACTCCCAATGAGCTCCTCTGACCTGACAGACCAGGTACCATGGCAGAACATACCACATCATACACAATAGTAATAATAAAAAATAAAATATAAATCCTACCAAATAGGAATTTAAGGCTAAGGCAATAAGATAGATAAATGGGTGCTTCTAGAAATAAGAAAACAAGTTGAGACCAAGAAACCGATAGTCAACAGCCTAGGGTGTGCACTTACACCTGTGTGATTACAAAATTCATTTCTAAAGATCTACCTTACAAAGGTCAGAAGAAAATGATCTTTCTTTTAGAAAAGGAAGATAAAAATAAAATGCTGATGTAAAAAAAAAGGTATGAGTGCTTTTGACTTTCCGTCATTACACACTGATGCTAAGGTTGAATGGATTCAAGAGAAACCCAAACCAAAGTCCACACAGCAATGCCTGTAGACTGGCAACAGAAGGCTGACTACACACAAGAACACGCTGGAAAACCCAACACAACTCTTCTCCCCAGTTGTGTTTCTGCAATGAGAAAACGACCTGAAGAACCAGAACACTTGGTCTTACACACAGAATGTGCTTGAAAAGCACAGAGCATTACTTTTTAAACTGTTGCTATTACAAAAAGTAAAGGAAAGAATTAAGAAGTTAAAAGGAACACAGCAGCACAGGCCTTCAGCCCAATGTACTTGGAAGGTGAGGCAGACCCCTTCTTGACGACAGAATTCCATGACATGTTAGACTATAAGATAAAACTCTCTGAAAACCAAACAAGCCAGATGATGTGGTAAACAGGTTTGTGTGTAATTAAGTTCCAAACTATACTGTTTTTAAAAAGTATTTTTTTTATGCTGGGTGTGGTGGCACATGCCTTTAAGTCCAGCATCTGGGAGGCAGAGGCAGGTGAATCTCTGTGGGTTTGAGGCCAGTCTGATCCACACAGTGAGTCCCAGGACAGTCAAGGTTATTTAGAGAGATTCTGTTTAAAAAAAAAAAAGGATTTTATGTTGATAATTTGGTAATATATGAAGCATATGCTTGATACATTAATTGTACTTTTTTAAAATGAAGCAAAAGATATTCAGTAAAGACTTACTAAGTTAAAAAAAAAAAAGTTAGATTAATAAAGTTCCTAACACTTTGGAAGCTGAAACAGGAGGACTGGTGTGAATTCAAGGTGAGGTTGTACTATAAACAAGATCCCATTGAAAATGAGAGAGTGAAGAGGCAGGGGTGAAGACAAAGGTCTTCAGAAGAGTTGGGTCCTATAAACATGAACATCCCTTTCTGACGACGTCAGAAATACTTCGACAGCTTTCAATCCTACCTTTAGCAAAGACCAACTATATTATTTAGCCTTGGGCTTTCCTAAGGCCTCAATTTTCCCATCAACAAAATGAAATAACAGTAGCTTACAAGATATAGGTGATTTTTTAAATGAATACTGGCTGAATTAGTGTTTGGGTTGTGACAGTTTAAAACACTACACTAGGTATAAAGTACAAACATTATCTATATTAGCTCACACACTCCTAGGGGCACAAGCTCACAGCTGCTCGAGTCAGACTGCGCTAAACACGTTTTTCACAACAAAGGATATCATTCCAAAACCAGAAGAACCATGTCACATACATCCAGAATTTGGTTGCCAAATATATCCCAAGGGGCAATGCACTGTGCATTGAATGGTCAAAAAAGGATCTGTAAGACACAAATTTTATAAAATATAAGTGGTATATCTCATTACAAAATGAATATTGAGATTAGAATCACAAAAGTCAAAGATATTTACAACCCTGGAATTGTTTTCACAGTACTGAGTTCATCAAGATCCTTTAGCCTACCAAGAACTAAACTATACTCCACATACTCTATAGCTTTAGAATTTCAGTGTATTACCATTTGTTGAAATCAGCAATTCACTTTAGTCTACAGCAACTTCATCACCGAGCACATTGTTAAGAAGGTTACAGTCCTGGCAAGTGAGATGAGACAGACTCATCACTGCTAACCCGCCCCGCTGAGTTAAGGTGCGGACACATGCTTTCAAGTGAAACCAACTGGCTGATTCAGTGCAACTGCAGGCTTGTGTCTGTAATAGTTAACGTTAGGAAGAGTTACCAATGAATCTCATTGAGACAAACACCACCCTTTATCCATGAAGACCAAGTAGTCTTGATAATTTCCTATTTAATATTTAATAACTGGTCAGAGCTCCCAGAAATACTACGGAGATGAATTAACCAGCAGTCACCCCTTCTCAGAACGAATATCAGCGTATGACTAGTTATTCTTGTGAACTTTTTCCAAAGTCTTTCTAAATTTCCAGTGAGAATAAGATGCTTAAAGAAGGCAAGGTAAAGAGGAGGCTGTGGATGACAGACACCTTCCTAGGACTGCTGAACAGGCAACATTTAGGGCAAAAGACTCAACAAGGAAGAAAATGGTCGGTGCTTAAAGCAATGGAAAAGGCCTGCTTTGTGACTGTGCAGACCACAGTCCACTCTGCTGATTAGCCAGAACTCTTAGTTATCTACAACCAATCCTACAGAAAGGTAAGTAGAATACAGGAATACATCACATTTACAGTTCAACAAACTCAAATTCACTTCTAAAGAAATACTTTAACTATTTCAGCTTCAAAATCTCATGCTAGACTTTTGTAATTAAGGAACTTTTTGAATAATTTTAATAATGCTTAAAAAACAATTTCACAAATTATCAAAACAGACCATGTTCTAAATATAGAAAACATGAATTTGACATAGTAGGTAACAAATTATGTTCTTTCATAAAACTAAAGTTAAAAAGAACATACTTACTTGGAAAGAAATTGTACTGTAGCCCAAACACCACCATACATTAACCCTTTAATGAGCCAAGAATCAATGTTCAGGTCTGCTATAAACCCAACCAGCCAAATTACTAGGAATGGAGTTCCTAGCATTACTTTCTGCCGAAACTCCTGTAAACAAAACAAAACAACACAAATGTTACAAAGCTTTTACATGTTTCAAATGATCTCAATCTTAACCACTGCTATCTTTATGAAAGTATGCAACCAAAAGTAAAATTCTTTCATTCAAATCTCCCTATGATGTTCAGGTACTACACAAAACTCAACATTTAAAAGGAGTTTGTTAAGGCAGTGGAAAATGAGAAGTTGAAATTTTGGGAATGAGTTCTACACAGCCAGACATAAAAACAACAAACAGTAGGACAGGTTACCATAGGCTAGCCAGAGAGTAGTTCATAGCTCAACATCCCATTTTAATAGAGGACCTGTTAACAAGGACAATCAAAATGACTTTATCACATAGTAAACAGCTAAAGATGCTTAAATTGGAGAAGACATATATACCAACAGTCTATTAAAACTGTAAAATGAAATAAGGAATAAAATCAAGGCCAGTAAGATGGTTCAATGGGTAAACGTGCTTGCCACACAAAGCTGACCACTGAGTCTGAGCCCTGAAACCCATAGTGAAAGGGAAGGGAAGGACTGAGGCCCCAAAAGCGTGTCCTCTAACCTTGACACATGTACCATATCTGTAAAGATGTGTGCAAATACATGCATGTACACACACGCACGCACGCACGCACGCACGTGCACACAGAACAACAAGCAAGCAAACAGACAAACATCAAATGACTCCTCAGGGCTTTCCAGCCCACAGTTCTCAGCACTCTAGGGACACTTCTGGACAGTTGGTATACTGCGCTGGTTGGCAGAATCCACGCTTGGCATATACAAAGGCACACAGCTCTCTGTACTCTCTATCACAACTGTATCTTCACAGCAGCAATAGGCAGTACCTGTGGTCTTCTTTACAGACCAGCTCCTCACAAACGTCAATATCTTGCTCGAATCATCTTAGATGACAAAAGTACATACAGATACTTAGTTGTGGTTTTCTTTTCTTGTTTTGTTTTAGTCTCATGGTACAGCCCAGGCTGGCCTCAACCTCACAGAGATCTGCCTGCCTCTACCTCCTGGGAACTAGGATTAAATGCATATGTCACCACACATGGCTTCCGTTTGATCGAACTTTCATGGTATGGATACATCACAGTCTGTTTAACCATTTACCTATTAAGGAACATGAAAATGTTTACAACTTGGAATTATGAACAAAGATGCAATAAATAGTGGCATATAGATTTCTATGACCTTAGGTTATCGTGCCTCTGAGGTAAATGCAATTCTGCACTATAGAGATCACAAGTTGCTTTTCATAGTGTTATATTAATTTACAATCCCACCAGCAAACATTTGAGGAATCCAGTCTCTGTGTACCATCAGAAGTCTTTAGACTTCATTCTTTCTCTGTGTGTATGCATGTATACTTGAGATACCATCTTGCCATGTAGCCCACGGTGACCTGAAAGTTGAGATCCCCCTGCCTTAGCCTCCCAAGTCCTGTACTGCAGGCATATACCACCAAACTCATTTAGCTCACTTTAAAATTGGATTCTTGGACACGTTTTCATTGTTGAGTTTTATTAAGAGTTCTTTCTACAGTCTGTATGTTTGTCTTTTGTTTTACATATGACTTGTTAGTGTTATCTTCTAATTTGTAGCTTGTCAATAATTTTTTTATTTTCTTAATAGGTTTTTAGTCCAAGTTCTTATAAGCAATCTCAATAAACTCACTGGGTCACCAAACTGACTTGGAATCTTTTCTTTGGTCTCCTGGGTTATCTGGGTTGAATCCAAAAGTGCTCACATTTCTCCAAAAAAGGTTTTATAGCATGTTCAAAATGAGTAGTATATATTAGTGTATCTTCATATACCTAAACTTTTACAGTTCACTCACTGAACCATAAACCTGCCTGCTTAAAACCCTCTATCTTCAGGGCCTGGGAAAACGGCTCCGTGGTAAAGGGCCTGCTAGACAAGCATGAGGACCTCAGTTCAATCCCCAGAATCTACAAATAAAAAAAGCCAAGTGTGGTCGGATAAGCCTGTGGTCACAGCACTGAGTGAAAACAAGAGGATCTGTGGAGCTGATTATCCACCACCCAGTCTAGCCAAACCTGAGAGCTCCGGATTAAATGAGAGACACATCAAAATAATGATGATGGTGGTGATGATGGTGATGATGATGGTGATGATGGTGGTGATGATGATGATGATGCAACTAAAGAAGGCATCTGCTGTCAGTCTCTGGCGTTTCCATGTTGCACATGCTTTGTGCACACCTCTTCATCCATGTATATGCATGTGCACACACACTGAAGATATCCTAACTTTCAAAGTATCAGTAGTTTTAAGATTGTTTCCGAAGATCCAAGCTCCCTCTGAGTCTGCCTACTACCGATACCCAATGGCATCCTCCCTTGAGTTGATTTTTTAAAGTACAGTGCTAGTGAAGCCTGGGTGTCAGCACTGTCATGTTGAGTTTTTCTCTCCACCTCAAACACAGTACACACTTCAACAGACTGGCAAACAAAACCATGTTCATAGTTGAAAAGTTTCGATGTGCGGTGGAAAAAAAAAAGAGTTCATGTAATTGTGGTACTTAATGTCACAAAGTGCTCAATTACCATGTCTTTTCCTCCAGTAGGCCTTTTTCAAAAACTAGGCTAGCATATACCATTTAATCCTAGCACTTGGAAGGCAGGTGTCTGTGAGTTCACATACCTGACATACATAAACAGTTCCAGACTACAGAGAAATAAACCCTGACATGTTTAAAGCTACCAAAGGAAAACCACGGAGCGCCGTTTCTAAGCTGAAGCCACCGTAACAGACACACTGCACGTTAGCTTGCTCCATGGACTCCCCATCTCTGGTGCACTGGGATGGTGGGGTTGTGGAACACAGCCCACCCACCCAGCTCGCATGTGGATCCCAGGGACCAGACATCTAGGCCTCCTGCTTGTTGCCTGTGAGACAAGGACTCTACTTGCTGTGCCATCTCTGCGGCCCCCAAAGCGCTTTCTCTCTCATTTTTAGGACTTCCTTTTCATTTTTAATTGTTTGAAATGTTGGAGAGGAAGCAAATAACTGAGGTGTGTGAGGGCCAGAGGGGCAGAAATTATGGGGAGCTGTGAGGTGCCCTATGCGGCTGCTGGGACCAGAACCCAGGTCCTCTACAAGAACACATCACGTGTTCTTAACCGCAGAGCCACCTCTCCAGCCCCCAAAGTTCTCTTTTACAGAGAAACAATACCCAAATATATAACCTCAAATATAGTAATAAGGAAATTTATATATTAATATGTTATCTTTAAATTAAGAACCAATTTTCATATGACACTATAGAAAAAATAAAAGTTTGGAATATTCAGCAAAGTCAAATTATGGAACCTTCTAGAATAAGTCAAATGTCCTTACTATAGACTAGTTAGTATAAGAGAACACCTGTACAAGTTAAGAAACTTCAAATATAGCTATTCTGGTGTCAATGTGAGGGACCAGGGACTCTTTACTCAGTGAGGACGTCTGCATCCTCAGAAATCCACGAGCTGCTGCCTTCAAGGATATCACTCCTTGTTTATTTCTGTCACACTCCTAAATGGATTACTATTAACTTCTTATGATTTTAGTATTGCCATTAGTAAAGCTTAAGTACTCAATTTTTCTATAAAAAATAAGAAAGAACAACTTAATATCACTCAAGTTGTGATTACTCTCAAGCTAAAATATATAGTGTCATTTTTTATTTAAGCATATATATTTTTAAATGCCAGTTAAATGATATCTCCCTTTTTAGTGGAAATAATGTTTTCTAAGGAACATGGACTCTGCATTTGGGGAAATGTTTTAAGTTTCAAAATCCTATTATAAGTAGTCAGTTAAGCCAACAGCCATAAATTTTAAAACTGAAGGTTCATGGAAGAAAGTGGACTTTCTATGAAAGAGCCAAAAAAGGAAGCTTTTTCTCTAAAAGTCATAATACATTGTGAAGAATGAAAAGCTCAATCAAATAGAGCTATAGTACTTGGTTTAGAAAGACTCACAGTAAGACTAAGGTGGTTCACAATTCATTATTACATCAACAAATGTCCATGAAATGCTTCTCTCTACTAAACACCAGTTAGCTGAAATAACCCACGGATACGCTTCCATCTTCCTGACATAGCAAGCACAGAGCATAGATCATTCTAAGAAACTGTGTTAAATACGCTCCTCTTACTTTGGATGAAACGATACTTTAAACATACAACGGGAACTGTAAACCTTAAGGCAAGTGAACACTTATGCACAGTGAATTACAGCTGCAGGCTGCCGGCCTCTTGGCCCCGAGTTACCTTGTCAGCCTTCAGCTTCCTGAGGAAGGATGGGTTGTCATACCCTTTCGCTTGCCTTGCCTCCTGCAAATGGTTGATCATCCACACGTTTTTTCTTTGCTTTGCCAAATCAAGTGCTGATTCACCCTGATAAAGTAAATACAAGAAATTCACATGAAAAATACAACTATTATTTTTACTAATAACTTTTAAAGAAATTTCATAAAGATAGACTACATAAATTCATCAACAATGATTTCTGACATTGAGAAAAATCAATTTAAAAAAACTAAATTATTACATACCTGTTATCATTTCCCATTCAAAACACAAAAGAAAATACATTTTCTCATCTTATACTATAGATTCTATTTTTGCTTGCATTTTTGACAAATTAGAGAGCAAATCAAAAAGTAGGTATTTTAGTACCTGCTGGATCAGAGGCTATCATTAAATTCATCAGTTAGTGCACACTCCTAACACTGAGTGTGACAGACATCCTAACACTGTACCAAGCTGTCAGAAATCTGTTTTATTTCATGGATGGTGATCGCCTTAACAAGAGACTAGGGAAGGAAGAAAAAGTCAGTGTCTACTTCTACCACTGTACTGGCATTCGACCTACCATGAAGTCACCACCCACACAGAAATTCCCAAAGAGAGCAAGAGAGTGACTGAGAGGAAAGAGTTTCACTCAGGTTAGAAGCTATGAGATCCTTTAACCCTCAAACAAGAACGCCAGGAATACAGTAACACATCAAGAGACAAGAAATACACAACTCACTCCTAGACGTTCCTTTTCTGCTTTTCCTAATTTAAATCTTCTATTTCTTTTGTAAATTAGATACCTACATTCCCAATCTATTTAATGTCCTCTAGTTATCTGACTCTTTAAATAAATAAGATAAAGTTGCCAAAATGGGAAAAATGATATTCAATTTTTTTAAAAAAATAACCACTGAAATTTTACTTCAAAATGCTGGATTAAAAAAAAAAACAACAAACAAACAGAATCCCATTTTGGGGAGAGATAATTTATCAAGCATGGAATATACTTTTAAAAACACAAAAATTAAGCATAACACTATTATATAGCAACAAAGAATTATAAACAAACAAACAACAATAATAAAAATTTTCAAAAGCCCAAGCACATTATTAATAGAAAAACCAATGGTATTTAATAAGGAATGGGCTAATCTAGGTGAGCCTTCAACAAATAGGGATATTTTATTTTAGATATTCCTTGCTTATTCCAGAATTTCATCACCTAAGTTTTCAGAATCAGCTAATTAATCCAAACTATAAGTATTACCTGAATAATAGCCATCCCTTGGGTAACAACTCCCAGAATATCCTGCAGTTGCCTCGGTCCAGCTGAGCACCCCTTCCACTAGAGGGCCATGTGACACCTAAGGATTGCCTAGACAGAAAGATTGAGGGAGCTTTAAAAAAACCTTTCAACTTCTCTAGTCATCTGACTGTATAATTCTTTTATTCCGATGGTAAAATTAACAAACAATTCCAGAGTTATACTAAAACCAGGGTTTGGAATCGAGTCTATATTGCTTACTCCATGTCATAGCCAAAACAGTATTACTAACAAAGTAACATCAGCAAGAATTCACATGGAGTATTTATAGACTATGTCACTGGTAGTAAATACAAGAAACTCTTCAGGGGTTTTGGTCAAATAACCATGGCTAAGTGGAAGATCACCTGAGCTGTGTCTCAGTGGGACTGACTCTCCCTGGTAAACCAGGTTAGAGACCATCGAGGTCGGGTGTTCAAGAGCTCATCAACAACTTCGTCCCCAGAGATTCTCACCTCCTTCCAAGAAACTACAGACCCTTCTGTCTACTGGCATCCTTTGACAGTTTTAGAAAGAAAATTTTGGAAATGCTTGGGTAATACTCAGATGAATTGTTCTTCCCAAATTAAATTTCTAACTTTATCTATGAAACTATAACTACAGAATAAGATCCTTAAAATTTAACAAAACTACCATAGTAAAAAAAAAAAAAATGATGACATAAGCCATAATTTTTTTTTGTTATTCTTAGTACAGAATTACTTTTTTGCCCTATGGTTGCTATTTAACCATAACCTAGGACTGTAAAATTCTCCTGACACTTATGAAAGACAACGATCTTCCCCCAAAACGCTGTCACAAGTAATATTTTAAACAAGTCCATGTCATCCTAGATCCATCAGTGACCTAATCTAGAGTATTTAGCTACTTCTTTACTCTTCTTACTTTTTTTTTTTTTTTTTTTTTTGGCTTTTTCGAGACAGGGTTTCTCTGTGTAGCCCTGGCTGTCCTGGAACTCACTCTGTAGACCAGGCTAGCCTCGAACTCTCGAACTCAGAAATCCGCCTGCCTCTGCCTCCCAAGTGCTGGGATTAAAGGTGTGCGCCACCACTGCCCGACTTCTTCTTACTCTTTAACTTAAGCATTAAGTACTTTAAAGTTATCTATTTATTAAAATAGTCTTAAAAGGAAGTTGTCTTATTTTGATAGAAAATTTTATTTTATATACTAAAGGACTCTAGTTTCTTTTTCAAACAAGCAATTTGCAGCAAAAGCAATTTCTAGTTAACATAAATTAACCATATTTTTGAAATAATTATTTTAGGATAGGACCAAATAGCTAAATAATCACAGCAGAGAATGTCTGTTTTATCTTGTCTAAAGAATATAACTTTTTATACCTTTTAAAATCAAATCTAGATTTGTAGCTGCATCCTACCCTTACAATTTATTTTTACTCTAAAATTTTTAAAGGTATATTTATTTTATTAAATGTGTATATTTAGTTTATTCAATGTGTATTTAGTGTTTTGCCTGCATGTATGTATGTGTACCACGTGCATACGTGGTACCTGCCCGTCAGGAGATGTTAGAGCCCTTGAAACTGGAGTTACAGATGGCTGGGAAATAAACCCTGGTCCTCTGCAAGAGCAGCAGTGCTCCTAATTGCTACGCTCTCATCTCCAGCCTCTACAATTCATTTTTAATAAAATGATCTTTCCTAGTACTTAAAATGAAAAATGAAATAATGAATGTTAAAATTATGAACAAAGAATCATGTTGGAGATTTTAAAATGAAATTTCCTTTTCAAAATCTGCAGTAGCCTAATTAGCTTTAAGTGGTACACGGAGGACAGACATCACCTTGACACTAACTACTATCAAATAGAATGAATTCCTATCATCTTCACCTCAAAAGAGCACTTTCCCTTCAGCATTCACCATCTCAACACACGTGCAAAGACAAGTTAACTGAACAAAGCTACGTCACCAATGATGCTTTCTTTCGTTCTCAAATCGATTTGAATGTTGTAGACAGTCTCTCTGAATCCTCTCGGCTAGCTCCACACTTGGCTAAGCTAACTTGGTCCTTCGAAAGCAACAACAAAAACCATCAGCCTGACTGACTTTCCAGTCTTTCTGCTGTCCTGTCCTAATGATTCCATCACTTCTCCAACCAAAACAGCATCTAAATGAAACAGCACATCCTAGGGCAGTCTATACAAATCTGTCTGTGTCCTAGGATGTCATAAACCACTGAGCTTCTTATCACAGAGTCTCACTGATCTGGCATCTGTCTCTCAGGTCACTCCTCGCTCGCTGTACTTCTAAGTCAGCCTCAAATCTGCACCTCAAACTCAGCCCTACCTTCCCAGGCCTTGTAAAGTGCAGATCTCTCTACAGAAAAAAAATTGTTTACCACTTATCTCCACACAACCGATTTCTTCTCCTCACAACCTCCAAGGAATGCATCACCTCAGAGGAATCCTCCTATCACTACCACCTCCTCAGGCTCGCCACTCAGTTGATTCTGATTATTCGTTTTTTCACTATTTTATTTCTTCAAGAGAATGTATGTTCTGAGACCAACAATACAGAGCTTAATCAGTCTTGAACATTCAGACAACCTACCAATGAACCATTACTTACTGAATGAATGAAGAAATGGTTTCTACTGAAAGCGGTGACCACACTTCAAGTATACAGAGAATGCTAGATCCCAGTAGAAACAGTATTTCATGCCTGCTTTCTACTTTTAATTATAGGAAAAGAATATCTAGGAACTAAAAGCTTTCTTAGCAAAGTAGAAATATTTTCCCCTCAAGACTGTGGATGTTGCATAAGCAAATGAATTTTAGACTTAACTTCCTTTAGCTATAATGTTATTCCAGAAGTTACCAAGAGCATTGCACCCTCAATCACTGTTTTAGGCTAGAGGATATTTCTACTCAGTGGTAGAGCATTTGCCTAGCACGCACGAAGTCCTGGATTCAGTCTCTAATATGGGAACGGGACTTTTAACCAACAGTCAACTTTGAATTTGTGTCAGATAAAGTTATCAATGAAAATCTTATGAGTAGTTTTAAAAGGGCATGGATTTAAATAAAATGTCTACAAGCACACTGAGGTAAGCTCAATATTTGGCACTGTGGACTCTTCAGGGTATTCTGATCTTCAGGGTACCACATCTTTAATATGCCTGAACCCAGAACAGACAGGGGTGGGGAACTAATGTGAGGACTTTCAAGCACCCGCACTCACACCGTTACCTTTCTGCTGAAGCTCACTTTGGACTTTTATGTCTTATCAACATCAAAGGTTTATGCAATGGTTAATGAAGAACACAACTTTAGATTATTTGAAAAGACATTAAAATTTTCAAACACAGTGCAAATACTTAAAGATCATGACTGAAGAAACCTGTCCTAAGGTTTTATATGAATGCAGCACTGGTTCCAAGCTGGGAAACTGTTTAGCCATCTTGCTTACATAACTGTTACACTGTATGTTAATATATGTCAATATAGCAATTAAGAAAAAGCAAACTGAGACTAATTCCTTGCTGTACTGAAATTGGTTCTGTTTTTCTTTCAGTGATATAAGAAATACCTTGAAATGTATTTCTCATTCATGACCCATAAGACTGGGACTCTGAAAGTCAGAGAGTGAGATGGAAAGGAATGCAGGTGATCAAACAGGACACTCCAGTCACCCCGGCCTACAGGAACACCAGTCGGCTTAGGTAAGCATCACTTGTATGCTTTTGTCCTGAGCTCGGCATAGTTTACTAACGCCTGTGTTAAGGATTTTCAGAGCATTCCCTTTAAATCTTTTGCAAAGGCAAACATTACTCTATCATTTCTGAAGTAGCTGAATGGTATCCTGGCTATCATAAATGCCAGCTTGGGTAAAACTAAAGACTGAGCAAATCTTCATTTTTTAGTCTATAGTAACTAGTAAATGCCAGTCACTACAGTAAGCCAAGTTTCCTCTTTCCAAGTGTTTTAGTGGACCATTCTGATCACCCTGGGTAGGAACAAGACTTAAAAGTTAAAAAATAGAAAGAAAACACATGATTTTTAAAATCAATTTTATAGTTTATAATATTCAAACTAAACTCAAAATTTGTAATTAGGCTAGTTTCTAAAAATTCACTAAGCTATGAAATAAAACTTAAAAAAAAAAAAAAACCACAGCCCAACCCATTTTTAACAGTCTCACCTTCTCTTCTTAAAGTAACCAAATAAAGGAAAACTTTGTCATTAGAACATGAAGAGACGCCTTGATCCAGCCAGAGATACCTACGTTTTGATTGGCTACTTCAGGTTAGTATATAGCTCAACCTCCTTTACATTCATTAGCACTTATCCTTTAGGCATTTATAAACATGGCTCAGAAAACACTATAAATCACAGCTAGTCCTTAAAACTGTTTATCCAAAGACCGTGATTCCTGTATTTGCAGTCATTTAGATTACTGCTAAAGGGTCCTAAGCCTTTGAAAACTCAGGAGATTAATCAAAAGCTTGAGATTACCCATAGAACCATTTTTTTTTTTTTTGGCCACTTATTGATGTGTTTATGTGAGTGCACTAGTACCACGGGACCCATGTGGCAGTCAGAGGACAACTTCAGAGAGTCGGTTCTCTCTTCCACCGTGTCCTGGGGGCAGAACTCAGGTTGTCAGGCTTGGCAGCCAGCGCCTTCTGTCCACTGAGTCACCTTGCCAGTCCCCCCGCAGAATCTTGTACTCCGTGCTTAAATTAATTCTGCATACTTATCCTGGGTTAATTTGTCATTACTCTATAAACATCATAAAGTGTTTTACCAAATTTAAAAGTCTTGTTCTTTAAAGAAATAAGCTACCAAAATGACCAAGTTACAACATGACTCCAATACACACGAACGTGTTTTCCCTGTTGCTCTTATTATCCCTGTGCGTGAAGGTCTGAAACACAGGGACACGCTGTGTCATGGCACACGTGTGGTCAGAGGACACGGTAGAGGTGGCTCTCTCCTGCCACATCTTTATACAGATGGGTCCTGGGAGTTGTTCACCTTAGGTTGTCAGCCTTTACAAACAAGTGATGTCACCAGCTGTGCCAATTTACTGACCAGACAGTGTATTTTGTTACTATAAACTTACACATATTGATATTAAGAAACCAGACAGCTACTGTCCTTCATTTGTGTAAGTTAGAAGCATGTAACTTCTAAATCCAGTACAAATTCACTAATAAAAAGGCTACCCACCAACTAAAAACTAATTTAATATCGTAAGATGACATTAAGTTACCTAAGCTTTAAAAACCAATTATTCTGAAGCAGCAAAGGATTGAACTAAATAACAGTGTGCGTCTTCCAGTTATCACAGCCTTCAGACCATGTTCCCAGGACTCATGCTATGCCTTCCTTCTCCATCCACAGCAGGGCATATTTACCTTGACGTTCTGGGAATCCACGTTCCCTCCAGCTTCCAGCAGAAGACTAATGACTGTGGTGTTCCCTGCTAGGACTGCCCAGTGCAGAGCAGTGTTTTTGTGATACTTGTCACCAAGGTTAACTGAAACATTGAATGTTAAAAGCAATCTAGTTGGATCCACACTGAAAAGGAAAAAAAACAAACAAACAACAACAACAACCCTAATTTCAATTATCGAAATCATTACAGAGACTACACTGACTGTGGCTGCATTCTCACTCCACCTCAGAACACATCTTGTCTAGCCTCGCTCCTGTTACAGTCAGTAATTAAGCAATGTTCCAGTATGAACTGTCACGTATGCACAACCCTGGAGAAGTTAATATGGTGCTGAGAGACAGCACACTTGGACCTAACTTTCCTGTTTTTAATCTGAGAATCTGTGCTATTAACACCTATATATTTAAAGAATAAAAATTAATTATATTTCAATTTAGACTGATCCAAAAATTATTCAAGACAACTTACAAATGAATACATAAAACTTAACAACAGAATCACATGAAAAGGTTATTACTTAAAAAAAAAAAAAAAGTAACCTCTTCTTCCACTGTGAGAATTAAGAAGATTATGGAGCCAAAGTACAGAGAGCGAAACAGGCTGAGAGCAACCTGTGCTCTGTCCTGGTTAATCACTGCTGCACAGGCTCTGCAGCCCTGGGACAGCAGCAGCCCTGGCAATCCCTCCTTTCCACACTGTGCTATGCTGAATGAGCTAAGGAGTCCGTGACAATTACATACCTATGTGTTCTATAAGCTGCCCACATTAAAGGTGTCATTCCGTTCTGATCCATCATATCTACATCCTGATAATAAACCAGACAGCACAAGTTTAAGATCCTAACCAAAATGAGTTGGAAATATCTAATTTATACATTATACAATCTAATATATTACTACTTAACTGGGAATGCTTTATGCAAGTTTACCTTGTAACTTGTAACTAAAGCTACGTTTTGCCATTAACTAGCAAAGTGGTTTACAAATTATGACTTACCCTTCCCTAGTCACGGTTTACACTTAACGACCTTTGCAATTTTAGAATTATCAGTAGTCTTCAAACACTTTTATGACACAATCTTAATTTAGAATAAAAGACAACTTTTACTAGTCTGTCACAGAATGAAACTTTACACATGACATTGTTTTAAAATATTCACTTTCCAAAACACAACATAGTCTGATTTTATACAATCAGTAAAAAAAAAGCAGAAGAGAACTCAGGTGGTATTTCTGTTAATAAAACAGATTTATGCCGGGCGGTGGTGGCGCATGCCTTTAATCCCAGCACTTGGGAGGCAGAGGCGGGTGGATTTCTGAGTTCGAGGCCAGCCTGGTCTACAGAGTGAGTTCCAGGACAGCCAGGGCTACACAGAGGAACCCTGTCTCGAAAAAAGAAAAAAAAGAAAGAATTTAGATCCCATGTTTTCTGACAGAAACTGCATTAATTGATGCAGCAGAAAGATGAACTGTGTTTTATTATTTTTAAAATCATTCCTCTCAAAAGGTTATTAAAATAGACAATTATCAGTTAATAAAATTAGCTTTAGAAGTTTACATCAATTCAGATGGCAGGTTTCAATATTTCTGCTGCCTAGTTTTAGGACAATGACACACATTAGGGTCATTTCAGAAGAAGGAACCTCAATTGAGAAAATGTCCCCAGACTTGCCTGTGGTACATTTTCTTGAGGGCTGATTTGGGAGGGCTCAGTTCACTGTGGGTGGTGTCACCCTGGGCTGGTGGCCTTGGGTGCTATAAGAAAGCAGTCTGATCAAGACATGAGAGCAAGCCAGTAAGCAATGCCCTCCACAGTGTCTGCATCAGCTCCTGCCTCCAGGCTCCTACCTTGGTTCCTGCCCTGACTCCCTTTGACAGCGGATTGCTGCCTGGATGTGTAAGCAAAGTAAACGCTTTCCTCCCCAAGATGCTTTAGGAACACTAACTAAAGCAAATAGTACCAGGTCATGGGGTACTTGTGACAGACTTGACTGTGTGTTCTGGGAAGGCCTGTGGTGACAACTGTACTTGGTGCTGGAATAGGTGTTGACTGCTCAGAGCTCAGTGGGTTGTTCTGAGGAAGCTTGGAAAATAAGAATGCTGAAAGAAAGCAAATGATGGAGCCCTGCCTGGCCTCTGAAGTTTCAGAGAGAAATTCTCAGAGTCCCATAAAGAACCTACAGGACTGTCAGGAGCCCTCTAGATAGGCTAAGGCTAGCAGGTGGCCTTCCTGAAGGTGCCCCACTTGCCCCAGCTTTTGCATGGTCTGTGTTGGATGAGCTCTATGAAGCAATGTCACAAAGAGACTTCATCTCAGGATTGCTTCTTGTAGCTGACATGCCTTAAATTAAATTAATATAATGCCATTAAATTAATATAATAATCCCTGGGCATTAGTCTATCCTAATGATTAGATTTCCTGCAGATCAACATAACTTTCATACTGTTTAGATGAATTAATGATTTCATAGAACTCCTGATTTGATTCTAATAACCTTAGAAAGAAAATGTTAACAGATTTAGTTGTTTTGCTACAAAGATGTAATGACATGAGAATCAAGACTAGAACAAGCCCACTCCTCTAACAGTGAGAACACAATGGGCTTTCAGACTCACACTAGAAAGAGACACAGGCCTGGGTCAAGGAGTAGCACTCAGGTCCGAGGATGAAGCCATACGTGTGCTCATGGTAAGACAAGGCCATGAGAAACTTTTGCTTTGAACTTAAATGAGCATGTAGAATGACACACTGCTTTGAACTTGGTATCAGCATCCTTCTGTAACTCCCATTCTGTGTCACATTTTATCTATGAGGTAACTGTCTAAGAACTTCTGTCTATAAAAAGGCCAGAGGAAAGAAAGGTGTCGTGGTGTGCTGTGGTGACTTGGGGAGCTCTGCCCCATCCATCTATCCAAATGTATATGTCTGCATGTACATATGTAGGTCTATGTGTGTGCATGGAAGCACGCATGAACACATGTGGAGTTGACAGAGGCAGTCTGGCCCCAGCAGAGAGAGAATGTATCTGTCTGTGTATATTTGCCTGCATAAAGTATCATAATCCTTTTTCCTTCCTCTCTGGTTCACAAATCTAGGCAGTGAAGGGCTTCTGGCTAGCTGGCCAGAAAAGGGAGTGCTAGCAATAAATCCTTCACCTACTCCCCTATTGTTAAGCAAAAGGTGAAGCCATCAGCTTTTGACCCCAATATAACTACAACTCAAAGAGAGTAAGTATGAGTAATGCTAAGCACCGTTTACTTTGCCAGACCAAGTCTTGCCCACACTGACACCTTCTAGAGAGGACCCAGCCCAGGGCTTTAAGAAGCTGCAGTTCTGGTCAACTGGAGCTAAAGAGTTGGCTGTGATTAACAAGAGACCAGCACCACTCAAGTACAACATTTGCTTTTCTAGAATGATCTACGTTGGTTAGCTGGTTAGAGAGGAGCAGTGATTAAGAAGAGACCAGCATCATTGAGCATCACTGAGCATAGTGAATGTAGGAGTATTTCCTCGGGGTCAGCACACAGAAGCTGTGCTCCAGAAGGGGCAGGGGTGTATCTTATGCTGGCAGCTGAACTTGGCAGTGCAAGAGTCATCCAGCTGGTACTGGTTTTGAAGGCATGAAGGGGTCAGAGAGAACAACTGAGCCTTGGCACTGTGTGGTGGGGCTGGAGTCCTGGACGAGAGGCCAGAAGAGGTATAAGCGCATCCCAGCTGCATCGGAGAGTGAAGTACTTAGAGATGCCAGAGCCATGGACAACCACCAAGGTCAGCAGCAGGTGAGGTGAAGCCAGCCTGAAGCTAGAAGACAAGCCGCTGTGTCGGGCTCCAGTCTGATTTTGCTGTGTTCAGGCTGTGACTACACAGATCCTGGTTCTTCCTTCTTCAAGTCACACGATTTTAGCCTGACTTTTTTTTAACTTTGCAGCAGCCTGCAGTTATGAAACCTACTCTACTTTAGATGGACTCTGGTGTAGGCATTATGCTTTGTACACCGTGTAAAGCTTACCCTGTTACTTTAAGTGCTGATTTCTCTCTCCCACTATCTGTTTTCAGCGTGGACATGGCTTTGTTATGTTGATTCTTTGTTTGTTTGTTTGCCTGTTTTGTTTTTTTGAGACAGGGTTTCTCTGTGTAGCCCCGGCTGCCCTGGAACTCACTCTGTAGACCAGGCTGGCCTCGAACTCAGAAATCCACCTGCCTCTGCCTCCTGAGTGCTGGGATTAAAGGCGTGCGCCACCACCGCCCGGCTGTTAATGTTTATTCTTAAAAGTCTCAAGCTTGTGTAAACAGCGCTCTTCATTCATTCTCTGCCTTGCCAATAAAGTCAAGGAGGAGTGGAGACAGAGACCTGGAGTGAAGGAGGAGTCGTGAGTGGGTGAAGGAGCACCGAGCAGAGCTGGATCAGACAGGGTAAAAACATGCCAACAGGATGGGAGCCCAGTCTGGGAGGAAGCTGACGGCATGGAGGTTTCAAACGCAGTAATCACTACGTGGTATTTGGCTCACTGCTATTTTAATAAACCTTAGTCTCTCTGTGTGGTTACTGGGGAATCAGCTGGTTAAGGGATAAACTGCTCCCGTACTAATTTTATGAAATCTATATTATTATAATAATTATTTTACAATCTGGATATCTTAAAGAAACACAACTTTTAATGTGTAAATTTTTTAAAGACTGTGGAACTTTGAAGGTTTAGAATGTGTTTCATATTGTGATTATATTAACATACCATCTTCGCGACAAATGAGAAAAGACTTGTAATGATTCCATGTCAAGCTGACATGGGGTCAATCGAGTTGGTTAGTTTTATGTGAAGTTGACACAGATTACAGCCAGTTTAGAAGAGGAAATCTCAATTGAAAAACATGTCCCCTGCCCCCCCCCAGACTATGACCTGTGAGCAAACCTGTGGTACCTTTTCTTGATCAATGACTACTGTGGGAGGGCCCAGCTCACTACAGACAGTGCAACACCTGATCTTCTCGTAGTCGTGGGTGCTATAAAAAGCAGGCTGAGCAAACCATAGGGAGCGAGCCAGTAAGTAAGCAGTGCTCGCTCTGCGGGCTCTGCGGGCTCTGCATCAGCTCCGGCCCTGACTGCAGGCAGGACTGGGATGGACTGGGATGTGATGTAAGTAAATAAAGCCTCTCCTCTGCAAGTTGCTTTCACTCTTGGTGTTTTATCACAGCAACAGAAATCCTAATTAAGACAATATTTAAGGGAAATATTTAAAGAAAAGAATAGATTATGTATTTTTCCCTTACTTTCCACTACTTATTTCTATCACACTTATAATTTTAAAACCATTTAACAGAATTATCTTAATTTATGACGGTATTTGCTCTTATTTTAAGTACATTAAAACTCAGTACAAAAATAAATACATTTTTTTTACTCTCCTCATCCATCAGAAACTACTAAAGTACTTTCGGATATTAAAAATGTAATGCTATGAATATCAGGCATTTAAGCCATTAATAACACATGACGAAGATACACACTATTAAGACGTCTTTACCTGTCCTTTTGCTATAAGATAAGCAACAATTGAGGTATGTCCAAACTGCGCAGCCAGGTGGATGCAGCTGCATCCTTCCCCATCAATTAATGAGGGATCGGCACCATATTTCATTAGCTGTACAACCATGGATAAATGGCCTTGCCTACAAAACAGAAAGACAAACATTTAGACATTAAGTTATTTCAAAGTCAGTCGACTGGGAAAGAACATACTTGAGGGAAGTAATAATGGGAAGTCTGATCACGTGTTTTGTGAAGTTACTTTAAAACAAGACAAGGAGTTTATGGTTCTTGAAAGTCTTTTTTTTTTTTTTTTTTTGGTTTTTCGAGACAGAGTTTCTCTGTGTAGCCCTGGTTGTTCTTGAAAGTCTTAACAGGAATGACAGCTTTGATAACTTAGCAAAAACATAGTAATTACTAAGTGAGTTCATTCCAATATGATCCTAAAACCCCCAGGAACTAACGTGTTTAACTGTAAATGTAAAGACTTCCAAAGTATTCCATTTACAACTGGATTAGCATACTTCCCTAAGAACAACTTGTAACTTTGTTTCCAGTGAAGACAATACTGGGCAGCAATAAATAAACAATTAACTATATCAAATATTAGCATTATCTTTTTTGTTTTTTTTTAAATAAAGGACCCTAAGGCGAAGGGCGACAGAGACGTGACCGCGAACCTTGTGGCCCAGTGCAACGGCGTTGAGTTCAGGTCTCCTCCGAGCTGATCCACAACAGCACCCTTCGAAATATAGTATCTGTAAAATAAGATTGGTAGGAATTTATAGAGCTCTCATCTTTAAGAAATTATATGAAAAATCAAACATCTTCCACTATCAACCTACTTTGTGCCTTTTGAAGATAAACAGTCTTTTCAAAGTTTAAAAAACATGTTCAATACAATTTCATATTAAACACATCACCTTTTTGTTCTAGAAGAAAAAAATGCTTTTAAAATTTAAAATGCTTTTAAAAGTTGAAAGTTTAAAAGTTAAAAGTGAGAGAGAAAAAGAGAGAGAGGGAGGGAGGGAGGGAGGGAGAGAGAGAGAGAGAGAGAGAGAGAGAGAGAGAGAGAGAGAGAAGGGGGGGCTAAGTAACAAAGAAGGCTCAAGGGGGTGGAGGGAACTTTCTCCTCCCTGAGAAGGAGAAATAGAAAAGATTTTGCAAGTGGCCTTGGGAGGGTGGGGAAGTCCTGGGAAAGACGGCTGGAACTGGGAAGCGAAGCATCTAGGGGGCAAAGTAGAATCCCCGAGCAGTGGAAACTCCATGTATCTCTAAGAGTGATCCTAATGAAGTCTCCTAATGGGTGATAGAGAGCCCAAACCAGACAAAGTTCCCAGCAGGGAGACTGGGATATCTACCAGCCACAAAACCTTCGACCTACAATACGTGCTGCCTGCAGGGTATGCTGGAGTAACGGCAGCGCAGAACTTGAGAGTGGACAACCAATGACTGGTAGAGCTTGAGGCCTACACCACAAGAGGGAGCCCACATCTAACACTATGTGGATGGCCAAGAACCAGAGGCTGGTAAGCCCAGAGACCTAGGATACAACCACATATGACTGGAGAAATAAAAAAGTCAATGACGTAATCCCTACCAATACCGTTCTATACTCATAGGTCAGTGCCTAGCTCAACTCTCATCAGAGAGGCAGACCCCGCCAGTGATAGGAGCAGATGCTCACAGCCAAACACTGGGGGAAGGTAGGGAAACCCCACAAAGGAGGACGATGGAACCAGAGGGGTCGAGGGCAACAAGATCACAGCCCACAGAATCAACTCAGCAGGGTTCATAGAGGCTCACAGAGACTGAAGTGACAACCACAAACCCGGACAGGGTCTGAGCTTGGGCCTCTGCATATACCTTATGGTTGCATAGTTGTTCTCATGGGACCCCTAATAGTGAGAGTGGGAGGGGTACCTGTGACTCTTCTGCCCACACTTGGGACCCTTCTCCTCCTAACAGATTGCCTCATCCAGCCTTGATGTGAGGGTCTGTGCCTAATCTTATTGTAATTTGTTTTACAGTTAATATCCCTGTAAGGCTTTTTTTTTTTTTTTAAAGAGAAACAGAGGAGTAGATGTGGGTGAAGTGGAGAGGTGGGGAAGACTAGGAAGCAAAGGGGTTGGGGAAGCTGTGGTCAGGATGCAATGGATGTAAAGAATAAAAATTAAAAAAGAAAAAAAAAAAGAGTAGCCAGGCGGTGGTAGCACACGCCTGTAATCCCAGTACTTGGGAGGCAGAGGCAAGTGGATTTCTGAGTTCAAGGCCAGCCTGGTCTACAGAGTGAGTTGCAGGACAGCCAGGGCTACACAGAGAAACCCTGTCTCAAAAAACCAAAGAGTAAAAAAAAAAAAAAAAAAAAAACAAATCATATAAAAAGATATTCAGGCAACCACAAAGATCTGAAAAACATACAAACTTCTGGAATCGAGTCGTTGACCATAGAATAGGTAAGAACAGCCCAGGCACAGTCTACTTTGAGTAGAGCAACTTTTTAAGTTTTACCTTCCTCAGAGGGTGAGGAAAGATTAAATCTAGCAGCAGACAACACAAGAAGGCTGCCACCTATAAACGAGAAGGTGACGATCCTTCACTGTGCCCTATTTGCTATAAAAGACATGGTTCTCAACAGGAAAAGGTAGTTTTGTTACCTAATACACTGCTGCCACAGCATTCTTATATACTCGGGAATGAACAAGACCTGGCTGCTCTTTGTGATGCCTAATTATGGACTAATCAATGCAGTGAAATATAAATGCCTTTAAGGCAAGAGGTAAACACTTCACACATAGATAGATACATATAATCCAGACGTTAAAGCCATTCTAAATAACAAATGCATTCATTCTTAAGGCACACAGTTCTAAATTCTTAATATAACCATACTTACATGTTTAATTCAGAAAACATTGCTTCATATAAATATGCATTAAACTGGTCTTGTAAACATTGTATAATAAAGGGACCAAGTTCTCCATCATGCAACAGAGTTAAAGAAACCAAAAAAATACTTCCAAGATGTGGGAGTCCTTTTTCTTTGGACACAATGTATCACTTTGTAGCACGACCTGACCTGGAGGAGGAGTAGCTGGATTAAAGGTGTGTCATTACCATGCCTGGGTTCTATTAAGAACACAAATGGTGGGAGCTGGAGAGATGGCTCAGAGGTTCCCAGCAACTACACTGTGGCTCATAGTCACCTGTAGTGAGGTCTGGTGCCCTCTTCTGGCCTGCATGCATTAATGCAGGTAGAACACTACACATAAGAAATTACTCTTTAAAAAAAAAAGAACACAGATGTTTACATAGGTGTGAATTAGTCCTATAAGGAGCAGGCCCTTAAACAGGACCAATTCCATTTTGTAATAGGAAATTTGTAGAGACTAGTCTGGTACTTGTAAAGACAAGTCTGGAAGTAAAAGTTGTGCTGTGATAACCAGCTGTGATGAGGTTAGAGCCTGGTGATAACAGACACGAGTGGTGCTAAATCCAACATAAAAGAGGAGCCCGTCTGGAGCACTTCATCATACTTGTAGCCATGTCTGGCCAATGTGACCCTCCCCACAAAGCCTCCTTAGCACCTGGTCATCAAAGAGTTAACCGAGAGACCAATGCCTCCAGCTTCTTTGTGGTCAAGCACCCTACGAGGTCAAATTATCAATTCAACTATCTGGAAGCCACAACCTGACCCCGCCTTCCCAGACTCCGGACCTGGAACCCAAAACCATCAAAAGGACTCAGGTCGTAAAATCCATGAATGAATGGTGTGTTTATTGCTATGCTCATTTCTTTGGTAATTAGCAATTTATTATTTGTGTTCATTGTGCATATTGTTAGAGGCAATGCATAGGAGATGTGGCAATATCTTGTTGTAGCAATAGCCTTAATATATTGTCTGCTATGCATCATTAAAAAAATAACTGAATTCCAAAACCTCTGTCTCTTAGCGTACTCTCTCTTCCTTCTCGAGAAGCTGATGATCTCACAGATAAGAGTCCCTGCTCCAGACAGTCCTTAAAGTGTCTGATTGAAAATGTTTTGAAAAGACTAGAATCCGGCTGGTGAGATGGCTCAGTGGTTAAGAGCACTGACTGCTCTTCCAGGGGTCCTGAGTTCAAATTCCAACAACCACATGGTAGCTCACAACCATCCACAATGAGATCTGATGCCCTCCTATGGGGTGTTTGAAGACAGCTACAGTGTATGTACATGTAATAAACAAATAAAAACCTTAAAAAAAAAAAGACTAGAATCTAAAGCCAAAAAACTACTTCAAAACCTCAACTGCGATCTCTTTTTAAACAATTTCCCTCTTTTCTATAGACACAGTTTACATCTTGGGGCATTTTTACTTGGTGACGGTTTCCAAAAACAGTGACTTCTATTACTTTTCTTCCACTGTAAACTCCTGCAAGAGAGTACCAGTTTTCATAGGATGGTATTTTCACCCCAGATGTAAGCCCTGAGCTCAACATGACAAGCATTTAAACTCGTATTTTGTACAGACTTTACTTATATTTTTAATTATGTGGGTGTGTGTGGGTTTATACACATGAGTAAAGTGCCGAAAAGGCTACAAGAAGATGTCAGTTCCCTTGAAACTGGAGAAGCAGGCAGTAGGGAGCCGCCGGCATAGGTGCCGGACCTCTACAAAAGCAGTATGTGCTCTTAACTCCTGAACCACCTTCTAACTCACTCTTATTTATATATTTATTTTTATTTCAAACCTCTGTTCAATACTACAAAAAAGGTTATGGTAGGGGATTGGTTTGGTAGTGCTATAGATTCAAATGCTAAATATTAAGCGCCAAGGTCTGGTTGCCCCCTGACACGGAGATCCTCCCATACACCAAGTGATGTTATGTTACCCTGCTCCCAAAGTTCATTGGTCTATAAAAGGCTATAAAGCCTGTGATTGGCCAGTAGATAGAGGTAGGCAGGCTTTCAGATAGAAGAAAGAAGGCCAAGGAGGAGGAGGCCACCATGAAAGGAGATGGACCATGAGCACATGACCATGAGAAACATCAAGTAACGAGGGACACATGGCTGGGATGTAAGTTAGAACAGCTCCGAAACCTGCCCAGTCTAGGCGTATGGATTGTAAATAAAACACCTCGACTGTGTGTCTTTTATATGGACTAGCAAGACTTTAAAATTCATTTTACAGGGTATCATCAAAGAATGTTCTTGCAGGCACAAATGTTCTCTAGGTTTTGAAGAGGGACTACCAATGAACAAGAACATTAACAGGTACATAAAAGACAAAAGCCAATAGCTACAAGACAAATTTCTCCAGAAGGGACACCTACTAGAATCAATCTAGGCCAGATTTTTTTAAAATCCCTAGAAGGCTATGGAATTGGTGGTAACTGTTGCCACCAAAGCAATTATCAAAGATTAGCTTATAACAAAAGCAATGGTTGATGGGCCACATAAATGTCACTCTAAAAACTGTGTTTTCTAACGCAGAGTTTAGTTAGCATCGCAAGTAGATATTTTAGCAATAAGGAAGCAATTTTGTTCCTGGAAGTGCTAATAAGCACTTAAAGCTGCATAAAGTGCTGAATCTTAGGACATGACTACAAACTGTAACTGCAGCTATAATCCAAACTCATCTTTTAATGTGTCTAGAGTCCTTTTGTGTGTCCCTGGTCATCACCGTATAGTGATGATTCTGGACTCCATCTGGTTGACTTCACCATTTAACCGTTTAGAATCCACAGAGTGTTTTCAGTGCACCTTTTCCAGAGAAGTTTGAGACTTGAGAACTAATGTCAAGAACAGCATAAGGAACTGTACTAGAAATATAATTATTAAAACTTCACACATTAAACAAGATTTTCGACCTCTTTTGTAACCTAGGTGAGCAGATTCAGCTCTTCTCCAAGAGATCAGAAGAATCTTTCTTAAGAGAATATTACCAGCCGGGCAGTGGTGGCACACGCCTTTAATCCCAGCACTTGGGAGGCAGAGGCAGGTGGATTTCTGAGTTTGAGGCCAGCCTAGTCTACAGAGTGAGTTCAGGACAGCCAGAGATACACAGAGAAACCCTGTCTCGAAAAACCAAAAAACCAAAAAAAGAAAAAAAGAAAAAGGAAAAGGAAAAGGAAAAGAGAGAGAAAGAGAGAGAGAGAGAGAGAGAGAGAGAGAGAGAGAGAGAGAGAGAATATATTAACAACTCCAAAGAAAAACCACAGAAACCAAAAAGCTTCTTCAGGACAGCTAAAGAAATAATCAAATAAACAAGAAGCCCACAAAATGAGATAGAATATTTGCTGGATATATATTTGACACATGATAAATATCCTATTGAATATATATTTTGAAATAACTCAAAATACAAAGTAAAAAAAATACATATGACCCATTTGAGAAACTGGCTTGAGATCTAAACAGTTTTCAAAAGAAGAAATAAAACTGGATAAGGCATGTTTGGCCAGCTACGGTGGCACACACCTTTAATACCAGCACTCAGGAGACAGAGGCAGGTAGATCTCTGTAAGTTCAAAGACAGCCTGGTCTACATAGTGAGTTACAAGACAGCCCGAATTACATAGAGAGACCCTGCCCCCAAAACAAACAAACAAAAAGAAATATCTCAAAAAAACTACTCATTGTCCCCAGCAATTAGGGAACTGCAAATCAATACAATTCTGAGAATTCATCTTACCTCAGTCAGAATGGCAAACATCAACAAAGCAAACAAGAACAAAGAGAGGGATGTGGGAGAAGACGCAGGGGAAAGGGAACTCTCATTCACTACTGGAAGAATTGTAAATTGGTCCAGGCACTGTGGAAATCAGTCTATCATATGATCCAGCCCTATATATCCCTCCTCAGCATGTCCAAAGGACTCGCTCATCACCGTACTCCACAGATACTTCCTCAGCCAGGCTGACTGCTACTTCATTCTCTAGAGTAGGGAATGCAAACAACCCAAATCCTCCAGCTGATCTGTGGATAATGAAAATGCGGTGTAACTGTGGACGACCTAGTTGTGAATAAAAATAAAATTATGAAATTTGCAGGAAAATGGAGGGAACCAGAAAACATCATATTGAGTGCAATAACAGACCCAGAAAGACAAGTCTGCAATTTGTTTCTCATCTGTGGATCCTAGCTCCAAATCTATAGATGTGAGTATATAACTGGAGTAACTACATTAAACAGTTAAGTAAAAAGGGACCATGGTGGGGGCAGGGAAGCAAAAGAGAATGGCAAGGTACAAAGAAAGACAGCGGAGGCACTTAATTAGGGAGGGAGACGGAGGAGAATACAGGAGGGAGGGATAAAATAACAGTAAGCATGTCTAAAAAGGTCCTAAGCAATCACATTATGTATTCGCCAAATTTATATATAATGCATCAAGTCCACGTATACACATATAGTTGAAATTAAATTCTCCCATCTGAGATACCAATGCTTACCCCAAAAGCAATGAACAAAATCTCCGACAGTAGGTGCAAGATACTCTCTATTGAGTTGTTGGTCACTGCTGTTCAAGAGACTTTTAAACATTGTAGGCTACTACTGTTGCCTTTGAGAAGTTGAAGCTAAGTCTCCATTGCTGAAGACACACTGCATTTGGGCTTAGGACCCAGGAGCTCTGAACTGGATCTGACTGGAAAGCTTCCTCCCTGAGGACTCAAGTTTTCACCATACCAGAGGGTTCCATCTAAGTTTCCAAGGGAGGGAAACAACCAACAGCCCTTATCCATCTATGATACCTTGGAACACAATAACCAGCATGGCACAATGTCCTTTAGTGTACACTATTAGCATCCATACCTTGCTGGTAACCATCAGCTCTTTCACTTCAGGCCCACACAAGATGAAAATCATGCTAGGTCCCCTCCTAGAAACCTAGCCAACTCCCCAGGGATAGCAAAGTTGTCCATCTTGGAGAACCTAATAACAATCCCTTTACCAAACCAGCATAATTTAGAACTACCTTCTGAATGCTTACCCTTATGTCCGAAGGTAAGTATAGATCTCACCCCTCTTTAAAGAAACATCTTGCAACAGACAAAGGCCATTACAGAAAGCCACAGCCAATCAAAACACAGAAAACAAATGATCCCTGGTGTCCAGCCACAACTGATATAATCCCTGCTCCTAAGGCTCAGGGATCATAGCAGAAGATGGTGTGGAAATATTGCATAACTAAAGAAACAGGAAGTTTGCTGACATGTAAGAGATTGCATCTTTTAGGTGTCAGAGAAGCTACACCTATGAAATCTCATCAACATGGCTGCCTAAACATGACCCAAACACTAGAGCACACCAACGGACATGCCGACATGGAAGAGGAAGAGCTCATGAGACCTCAACCCTAGAAGTACTACAGGGAACTAAAGAACCCTGGGAGAAGACAAACAGTGTTCTACAGAGAAGAGCCCTGGACTGGCTGGTTATCCATGACAGAGTGGCCGGCCCTGAAATCACAAACATACCACTAACACTGTATGGACTGAGCACTTTGCATTTATTTATTTAGAAATGTATATAATCCATACATGGTGACAATGATTAAAATTAGGCCATGAGTTTGAGAGAGAGCAAGGAGGTACATAAGAAAGGTTAGAGGAAGAAAGAGAAGGAAAAAAAAAGTCAATAGCTAAAAAGATTTTTTCCAGAACTGATAAAAATGCTACTGTCTTAGCTTTGGCTTCCAACCAAGGCAACTCTTATAAGGACAACATTTAATTGGGGCTGGCTTACAGGTTCAGAACTTCAGTCCATCATCATCAAGGTGGGAGCATGGCAGCATCCAGGCAGGCATGGTGCAGGCGGAGCTGAGAGTTCTACATCTTGATTTGACTATAGTCAGGAGAAGACTGGCTCTCACATGGCGAGGAGGAGGGTCTCAAAGCCCACCCCACAGTGACACACTTCCTCCAACAAGGCCACACATACTCCAACAAGGCCACACCTCTTAATAGTCCCACTCTCTGGGCCAAACATATTCAAATAACCAAACCTACAAGATCAAAACTATTTTAAGTCAAGTTCAAGATTAATAAAATCCACACTTTGTAGATATATCATGTGAAACTGCAGAAAGAAGAAATGGAAAACCTGTAAGAGGAGCCAAACAAAACCAAACTTCAAACACACAACGCTTATATCGATTTCTCAACAGTGACAAAAGCCAGAAACAGCACACTGGCTCTGGGATGGGTGGCACAGAAAAGCACATCTGTCAATGTGGACATCCGCCCTAGTGAACGTCCCCTTCATAAAGACGGGACGCAGTGCCTCCTACCCAACCTGAGTCAGATAGGAGAGTATACTCAAGACAGAGGAGACTCAAGAAACTGAGGGAGAAAGAGCAAACAGCATGCTCTACAGGAAGCCGCCCCTCAGGACATCAGGCCTTCCACGGCTGTGCCTTGTGTTACCTTCTAGGATTTAGTGGCTAGTGCCTGCCTTGGCCTCAGTGTCTGTCTGCTCTTCCCTCTCTGTGCTGTGTTTACTTGTATATTTAAAGCGGTCTGTTTCAGATTCATATCTTCACCTGAAATATCTTTGGTCCAAAGTATCAAAGATTGCTAAGAGACTCCTATCACTCGGCTCTCATCTCTTTCTTATTAAAGATAAACAGCTATCCACTAAAGGACATTTCATACTTAGAATGTAAGTACTTATCACACAGCCCTGCCTGCTGTGAATGTAAGAACGTCACCTATCACTGTTTAGCTTGCTGCTTTCCCTCCTAGACTCCACACTAAGAATAAATTCCAGTCCCTTTCTACCCTCGGATCACACTTCCCTTTCTGTGACACTGGGCAGCAGTCAAGCTTTCTACTTGAGTTCCTCAGCCAACTGTTACAGCTCAAATGGGGTTTTCTCAACAATATGGCAAACAGAAATACGTGTGCAAAAGTACTCTATTGGACTCGATCCGTGTAAATCTTCAATAGGTTAAACATGGGTTTTGGGGAGTATTGTTTTTCTTTTAGGTATACAGAATAAACACCATGAAAGGTACTGATTTTAGAAATTGTTATTTCTTATAAGTAATTTCAGTAATGTTATAGCAATAGAAAAACCAAAAGCCTATTAACGAAGAGCACAGAACACGTACTTGACTAAATCTATTCGGTTATTGATGGCAGCCCAATGAAGAAGTGTAACGTTTTCTTTGTCCGGTTGCCGTACGTCGTAACCTGCTTCCACCAGTTCTCGGCAGCGTTCATATATTCCGTATCTGGAAAAGAGAACAAGTAAAGTAATGGTCTCGGTACTTAAAAACATTTAAAGCTAAGCATCGTATTTTCCGAAGAATTGCTTTGGGGGATGGTGATGGGGGAGGTGGGGGATGGGACAGGGTAGTCCACGTTGGCTTTAAGGCCACAGTAACATCTTGCCTCAGCTCCCAAGTTGCTAGAATCACACTTGTGTGACATCACACTTGATTTAATGCTTCATGTCATACTTACAAATTAAATCATTTTCAAACATACATTACTTAAACTGCTTTTACTAACTGCTTTTAAACTTCAATTGCTTTTACTAACCTTTTTTTGCAACTCTAAAATATTTCATTTGTAACAATGTAAAATTTCATGAGGTACAAAACAAAAAGATCTCAGAAAAAACATAAACCAGCCAGTTTCTTTATAATTTAGTTCACAAAACTATGCAGATTTTAAAATTACACAGAAGTTAAAAAAATGTTAAATTTTAAGAAAATAAGTAATAGGAAATACACAAGACAAAAGAGAATATCATGAACAAACGCTGTTTTATATGAACCCTAGGATTCTCCATTTATAAATTTAGCTATATTCCTGAAGGCAAATAAAACTTTTGTGTTGGGGTAGAAAGTCCTGAGAGTTGGGTCAATCCATGACAAACTAGGGAAGGTCCCCTAGAAAGCTCCAGGAAGAAGCTTTCCTCTAACGAAGAAGGCAAATGCACAGACTGACCCTCATCACTGTGCACCAAAACCAAAACTTACTGTCTAAAGATTTATTTTTATTTTATCAGTATTTGCTGATGTCATTCTCTGCTGACACTCTCTGAGTCCCAGAGAAACCATCTAGCCAGCCTGTTAATGTCTTCTTTTATTAAAGACTTGTTTTTATTAACTGTAACTGTGTATGTATGTGGTAGGTACATACACGTGTGTGCATGTACTGCAGAGGTCAGAGGCATCAGATCCCCCTGGACCTACAGTTATAGCTATCCTACAGATGGGTGCTAAGAACCAAGAGCAGCAGGCTCCTGACCACCAAGCCACCACCCCTCTAATCCCTGCTGCCGCATAATTTAATTGTGAAAAATTTGAAGTATAGACAAAAAAATAGAAAAAAAAAAACAGAAAATAAGTCACCAAAACTCCATTAACAAGCTACATACCATCATTTTCTTACTCAAAATATTAGATCTCTGGAATTATATAACACAAAAAGTAACCTAAATAAATTTGACAAACTGTACATTGACAATCTTTGTTTCTTTGGTTTCTATGTTTGATTTTGCTTTTTTCAGATTGGCCCAGACCTCACAAACTCCTGCAGTCTCTCCCTCTGCACAGAGCCCTGGCTGAGCACTGAAGGCTGAGCACTGAAGGCTGGTGTGTGCCACCACCCAGACAATGTCATCTTCCTCACTTTACATCCTGCTTCAACAATTCTAAAATGCTGAAGGACTCAATTCATGTTTCTCCTGTCTGCGGATAAAAACATCTGTTGTATTTCAACTTCCAAATGATTTGACTTACAACATTCTTAGAGTCATCCATCATTTCCTTGTTCAATCTCACAGACCAACATAACCTGACATTTTAAAGACCACATTCTGAACATTTTTGTAATATCCCTTAGTATAGCAAATCTACATGCATACATAACATTAACTATTATATTTGTGTACCTGGTTGAGGGATAGGAAATATGGGATATAATCCCATGATTTTTAAAGTTGGAAATGTTTTCTAGTTGTCTACATTTAATATTCTTAAAGCAAAACAATAAATTTCCACAAAATATCAAGTACCAAAGGCTAACAGCTGGCGAGAATTACAATAATTAACGAGATACTGCCATTTCCCCCAAGGCATTCTAATACGTAACTCAGACTCAGGAAAAAAAAGAAACCTTACTGTGTAGCCTTGACGATGTCCCACGTGCTATAGTCATCGACGTGAGTCTTCCGCCCAAGAGGCTCACCATAGCCATGGTTATAATGGCTCTGTGGTTTGATTTCCTGTTAAAGAGAAAACGCATGTAAATAAGAAATGAAAACCACAGAAAATATGTTATTACTTTTATTTTGGTGCTATTTGACAAATATTCATTACTGAAGTAATTATGCTTAAAATCCATATTCTAGAGAAAAAGCATGGTCAAATGATAAATCTACCCACGTATACATCCCCTAAACTAAAAAAGCTGTGATAACAAATTAACGGTAAATTAGAAACTGTCTCTCATACCATTCAACTCTAGGTTTTGTGAAAGTCTCATTCTCTTGTGCCAACTCTTCGCCCCTCTACAACTGGAGAATAGCCTGAGCTCCAGCACTGCCCCCGACACCCTAAGAAACTAATAAAGGGAAGAGCTCACACGGTCTCTCAGAGGAAGACATCCCAGAGTATTCCTCTTCTAAGCATGGTACAGCACACCTTTAATCCCAGACAGCCGGATCTTCTCGAGTTCAAGGCTAGCTGGCCTACACATTAAGTTCTAAAACACTAAGAGCTTCATAATGAGACCCTATCTCAAAAACAAAACAACAGGGGGCTGGAGAGATGGCTCAGCGGTTAAGAGCACTGACTGCTCTTCTAGAGGTCACGAGTTCAAATCCCAGCAACCACATGGTGGCTCACAACCATCTGCAATGAGATCTGATGCCCTCATATGGGTGTCTGGAGACAGCTACAGTGTACTCACATATAATAAATAAATAATCTAAAAAAATATAGAAAAAGCATGGTCAAAAAAAAAACAAAACAAAACAACAACAAAACAAAGAGCAAAAATCTCTTCTCAGATACTAGCTTTTCCTAAGGGTTCTAAGTAAATAAGCAACTCTAGCAGAAAGTCTAACTGCATCCGGTAACACTTCAGTCAACAACGGCTGACCACACACAGCTGGAGCTGCACGGACCTATCCTAGGGCCGATCATTTCTTACCGCCTGGTATTCTCACGATAGCTTCTAGGCACTCCACACACGGACATATTACAACACGCGGCAGTGTTACCTCCCTGACGGCTGAACTCTCAGGCGAGTCCTGCTAACAACCTCTCTGCTCTGTGCCGAGGAGCCCCTTTTCCACATACCCGTCTAAACTCCTCTTCAGCACTAGGCTTAAGATACACGGGAGGGCACAAACACGCATCACCGCAGTACCTACAGCACAGCAGAGCCTCTCCGGATACTAGTGCCCTCTTTTTCAGAGTCTCACTGGGTAGGCCAGACTGACCTCAATCTCACAATGCTTTTGCCTCAACCTCCCCAATACTAGCATTGGACATGTACCACCAAAAAGAAATAAAAGAATGGATGGGATTTTTTTTTCTCATATTGAAAAACATTTTAATCCCAACACTAGGGAGGCAAAGGCAGTTGATCTCTGAGTCTGAATAAAGCCAGCCTGGTTTACATAACAAGTTCCAGGACAACCAGAGTTACACACTAGAGAGATTCTGGTAAAAAAACAAACAAACAAACAAACAAACAAACAAAAAACATCCCCCCCTAAAAAAAAACCCTTTTACTCAATTAACATTTCTTCATTTCTTGAAGAGGATATGAGTACTTCTAGCTACAGGACAATATTTGCAATATATTATTAACTATTTTCCCATGGCAGTGGACATTATTTTAAAATTCTCCCTACTTAAAATAACATTTATGATGGTTGTAGTGGCACACACTTTTAACCTCAGCACTCTAAGGCAGAGGCAGGTGGATCTGAATCTGAGGCCAGTCTGGTCTACATAGTCAGTTTTAAGACAGCCAGGAAGGACTACATAGAATACCTGTCTATAAAAAATTAATTAATTAGTTAATTAATTAAAATAAGTATTTTCCTACTATATTATTTTTGAAATTTTCCTGTTTACATCCTTTGGAGTAGATGAACTTTCCTGAAGTTCTGAGATTCATTTAACATGATTGAATTAGACTTATATATGCAAGATTAGATATTACCCATTTTCTTACAGCCATCTATCTGTCCCATTTCTAGTATGGCTGATTTATGGCTTCAATGTATTCCTGACATTCTACAATAGTCACATACTTGGGCTTCTCTGGTTTTGATTTTTATATTTAAATACAACTACAATCATTAGTGCTATTGTCCAAGTAGTCCCACTTCTCAAGCGCATAGAAAGATTCTGCAAGCCTGGCCATCTGCAGTAGCGTGTGTACGGGACAGATCCTTATTTTTAACTGAATAAGAACAACAGATATGTGCCTCACTCTCACTTTCTCTGGGTCACAGACATTGGCAATCCTCTAAAGAGTAAAACAGTAAAATTCTGGGTCCAAAAGTAGCCCCTGCTTACCCTAAAACATATGTGTATCATGAACCAGTAACACTGAAGCTGTTAACATGTCAGGGTTGAAACTTCAGCAGAACCATAGTGTAGTTATGAGGGCTATGTATTTTGTGAAGTGCTACACAGATAGACCTCTAGAAATCATCTTTATTTTTTAAAGATGGTTATAACTACTATATGGTTTTGCTAATTTATGTTCACAGATTTCTTATATAAGAAAATTTTCCTATTTGTATATAAGCAATAATTTCATATATATATATAGATAGATATGAGTATCTTTGTGTGTACACACAGATACAGAACAATCTAATTTCCTAAAAATAGGTGGTACTGTTTTCTCATTTTCATGCCTAAGCACTAACAAAAATTATCAAATTGCATATATTAAACATTTTGCAAGACTGACTCTAATCAGTGATTGTGTGGAGTTGGACTGCTTGCTGCAGGTCCTGAGAAGTTATCTTAGACTAGCTTAGCTCCCCAAACAGCTCCTCACAGCCTACCTCTCTACCTGTGCTAACCTTTTAACTACCCAGTAAATCCTTCTGGAATGTATGAATAGATCCCAAACTAAGACTGACCTTAGATAGTACCTGAGGCCTATGGGAAAGACATCCCTGCTGTGCTGAGGCCCCTTTCTTCATGCTTTCACGAGGTACTGAAAAGGTCTCTTCATTCTAATCCTATAAAGATTTGTGGTGCCCTTAGAACACAGTACCTGGGGACCTCAGTCTGCGTCCAGACCACAGTCACTCGGGGTTACATCTAATAAAGTGTCTTACTCCTTTCTGAGTGAGACTATGCTTTTGGCTTTCCGCTTGACAATAATTATCAGTTTTATCATCCAACTCAAGATTCTAAGAGCATACTTTTAATACATTTCCTAGTCGATCTGAAATTATCTTGGAAGTCTCTTTTCCTTCTTCTTGGTCAAAAGCACTTACCAGCATCCTAAACTCAAATCCTCAACACATTTCCAAAAGGTCCCAAAACACTGGGTCAGATACAAAATGGTTCTGAGAGATTCTGACAAAGTGCCCTTTAAGCATTTTAAGTTGTCTTTCCTTTTAAAATGTAAGAGTTACATACACACATGCATTGCTACTTAAGCTGTTACCAAAATCTGAGTGTGCAGGAACAGAGGGAAAACCCTGAGAACTGATGGGTGATTTCTTAGGAGGATAAACAGAGCATGACACATCTAGTTCAACATATCAGAGCCGTGATCAGTAGGACTCAAGAGAGGAAATAACAGGATTAGATACACAGTCCTTCCAACTAACACAAAGGTATTCTGACACCTCCACAATCCAATCTTTCTCCTTCCTGTCTTGGGGTGGGGGGAAACGGAATGAACTAGTGCTGTTCAACAAATACATTCCTAGACTTTCTTGCTTGCTAGAATGTCCAACAGCCAGATGGGGTAGCATACACCTTTAATCCCAGCACTCAAGAGGTAGAGGCAGGTGGATCTCTGAGTTTGAGGCCAGTCTGATCTACAGAGTTCCAGCACAGCCAGGGCTACACAGAGAAACCCTGTGTCAAAAACAAAACAAAACAGACGAATGTAATGAAACAAAAATGTATTAGCTAGAAAACTCATTCAACCTTGACTCTGGAGAATACTTTTCTCTAGACGAATCCCTAGTGGCCCTTCTCTGTAACCCTTCACAACACCTCTCGGTCTGCCCAGGCCTCTGCCCCACAAGTAAATGAGCACAGTCAGCAATCTTACAGAATCTTCCATGGACCTGTCCCAGTTTACTTTTTTCCTCAACTTTAGTATCTATCACTCTCCTCTACCCACCCTACACATCCACAAGCTGCGTACTTTAAAAACGTTGCTATCTTATTTATGCCATGTTAGTCATCCTACTTAGAAGATGTACTTGGGCTTAGGCTGACTTTTAAATCCTTCAATTCACAATTCAAATACCACTTTAGTTCCCTCAGACACCCAGCTAGCTACCCTACTCCCTGAGCTCCAATTCCTAGGCAAACAAATCATTAGGCACTGTGAGAAGGAATTATGTTCATTTGCTATCTCTTTTGTAACAAACCTAGTGGCTTAAAGCAACACTAATTTATTATCTTAGGCTCCTGGATCAGAAACCCAAAACCATTGTTCCTGCTTGCTAAAGGCAAGAACAACTTCACAGATCCTTAGTCATCTCTGCAGACTCCTGCATAGTCCAAGCTGCAGGGCTGGCACTGTGTGTAGTTTACTCAGTTATTAATACCTATGGAGATATTCAAGTACTTACTTTCTCAACTGGGACATCTTAAGAGTTCTGAGGTCTACTCTGTAGGACTCATAGACTCCTTCTCCTTGAACAAACTTTACTTACGATCTTTTGAACACTGAAAAATGGCTCACTAAGCAGCCCAACCTGGCTTCAAACTTGTGACCCTGGAGCTGCTTTCCGAATGCTGGTGGTATTACAGGCGTCAGCCACATTGTTCAGTGGAGCCCCTTTTTTGACCTTGACTCCTATCCTGGTTTGGTTCCACGGCCCAATTTTAGCAAGAATACTATTGGGTAGGTTGAGAGAGAATCGCTTTAAATTCTTCAAAGAATCTTCTTCCCTTACATTGTCTCTATATTGGACAGGGTGGGGGTCATAAAGAGCTGTGGGGTAGATTATAGCTACTTCTGGCAAGTTCAATCTCTCTCTTTAAAATGCAGGAACCCTTGTCAGATCCCATTCTTAGTGGTATGATCCAGGAAAAAAAAAAAAAAAAAGCTGAGAGGACAAGCAAAGCTGTACCCAATCCCCTATTCTGCACAAGTGTATCAGATAGCTTTTATCTCGCACACCAGAAGTAAGCACTGTCATTCTGAGATTAATCAGCACTGATACAGATAGTACTCCTTCACTCAATGGTAAATGGTATTTCACTGCACTAATACATCACACAAAAATGCCGCCCCTGCTTATTCTTTTTGATACTGTGCTGGTTAGATTTTGTTTATTTAGGTAAGCACCCACCTGCAGATAAAATGACTCAGTTTCTTGAACTTCACTATTAAACTGTCCTCCAGGGGGCAGTATCACTTTATACCTTCACTAACAATACAAACGTTTGCCTCTCACTGTGCTTAGATTTGTCAGACTTCTTTCTTTGGAGAGACCTGAGAAATACCAAACCTTACCATTTCAGTTTCTATTTCCCTATAGCAAAACAAAGAAAGCTTGTCAAACTGACCTGGGGACTTAGCAGCAGGAGGTCAGACTATTTTGACAAGGTGAGGGTGTGTGCTTGACTGGACATGGTTTAAGAAAGGATGGACAGAACACGGAACACCTACAACTCTTTTAGGGAAGCTGTGTTACTAATAAATTAGCCTACAAGTCAAAACAGAAATGAGGTCAACGGAAAATAATACTGTTTGGTTTGGTTTCAAAAATGGAGTTTTTCCTCACTGGTAGAAATGGTGTGGTGAGGACAAGAATTGGTGGCAAACAAGGGACACAATTTAGTGTAGCCCTCATATGCAGCATTGCATGTTCAATACCAATGAAAGAAATCCAAATCTGGATAAACAGACATACATACTGTATTTATGAACCAGAATATTCATCATAAAGATGCCCATTCTCCTCAAATTTATATATATGTTTAATGCATTTTTCCATCAAAATCCCTCAGGATTCTTTGTAGCTACATTATTCTAAATTTATATAGGAAGATACCTGCTATCTTCTAAAAGTCAATTTTAAGAACTATTACAAAGCAAAAGTTACCAACATCACACAAGGCTGGCTTAGTTTTGGACACAAAAAGACTCAAGAAACAAACAAACAAACAAACAAACAAAAAACCCTAAAAATTAAAACCCAAGTATTTGCTCAACTATGTTTTTAACAATATAAAAGCAAGTTAAAGAGTTTTTGGAAATAAATGGGAATCCATAGGCAAAATTAAGATTTAAAAAAAACCAACCAATTTTTAAAACTCAAGTTATATAAAAATTAACTCAAAAGTTACTACAAAACTAAATGTTAATGAAAAACACTAAAAGCTAAAGATATCACAGGCAAAAGCATGCTAGTCAACAACTTAATCTAGACCTTTATTTTCTAGCCTCCAAAACTGGGGAGGGGCTCTCCCCGAGTAACCATCTGTTGACCACAGATACAGGAACGAAAATATACAGGAAAAAGGATATTCACTATCCTCAGCCACTCGGGAAGTGGCTAACAGGCACTGGCTTTATATCATAGACAATAGGACCAGCTAAAAGTAAAAGTGTCCAAGGGCGTGGCTGCCCAGTCCTGTAGGCCACCGCTCAGGACACTGAGGGAGGAGCATTACAAATTCCTGGCCACCGCAGGCGGGCTACAAAAGATGTGATCTGAGAAAGGAGTAGGCATCAGGATGAGAAGATGGTTCCTTAGATAAAGTGATTACTTAAAGCCATGTGTGTCAGGCAGTGATGGCACACGACTTTAATCCCAGCACTTGGGAAGCAGAGGCAGGCCGATTTCTGAGTTCAAGGCTAGCCTGGTCTACAGAGTGAGTTCCAGGATAGCCCAGGCTATACAGAGAAACCCTGTCTCGAGAAAAGAAAAAAAAAGCCATATGCGTAGGATAAACTTAAAGCCATATGGGAATGGTAAACTTGTCTTTAATCCCAACCCTTGGGACACAAGGGGCAGGTTCCCCAGCTAGCTGAATGGTGAACTCCAGGTTCAGCAAGAGACTATCTCAAACTATTAAGTGGAGAGCAACCAAGAAAGCCAGTATCAACACACACACACACACACCACATAGAGACAGCAGAGAGAGAAACAGGCAGGGTGGTTAGGTGGGTAGGTCATAATTTAATAGAACTGCTGTCTCCACATCGATTTTTAGAGTTGACATAAAATATCTGAAACCAAGTCCTAGCTTGTCATCTTTGGCCTAGTTAAAACCTCCCTACTTGAGTGACTGCAATATAACTAGTTTGTTCCCTATTTTCTAATCTCAGATCAAATGGTCAGTTAGTAGTGTCCGTATCAAGAAGCCCCTCATCCATGTGTGTCTTGGGGGCCAACAGACAGCTTGACAGATACATGTGCTTGTGGGTAAGCCTGGGAACCTCAGTTCAATTCCTGGAATCTACACCAGGGTGGGAAGACTCAACTCTCTTAAGCTGTCTTCTGAACACACATTCTGTGACACATGCAATCATGTGACGCACACATCATGCATGCACATTCATGGCTAGCAAATCCAGTCATTCCCTTCCCCAGCAAGAAGGTCAACACTACCATATTCGTAACCCTTAATAAAGACACATCAAAAGTGTCTCTTCTCTTTCCCTACTTCCAGTTCACCTTTAACCCTCATACTAAACCGCAAATTTCTTCTGTTTCATGCACTCCTGTCTCGCCTTTTAACACATGCCTGATCCTAACTCCACACCCCTGTCCCCCTGCCAGCGCTCTCCTACAGAGCGGAAACTGAACCGAATCACAAAAGAAATCTGAAAATCAGGCTGGAAAAAAGCCAGAACAATGAAATAATAAAGCAACATCATCAAATACCAATGAGGATACGGAGATTATATCATACATACTCAGCTGACGGGAATGTAAAAAGCATAGCCACTCTGGAAAACAGCTTGATTTCTTAAAAACATTCATACACAACTACGTGATCCAGTAACTGCACTTCCTCAGAGAATTAAAATTTTGCTTACATAAATGTCTGTACACAAATACTTATAACTAAATATAAAAAGTATGATATAATATATATATTCTATAACAAATATAATAACTAAAAGCTGGGGACCCAGGTCATTTACAGTGTTATATATATTCATACTATGGAAGAGCAGTCAATAACAAAAGGAAAAGAACCACCACAAGTACCTGAGAAATCTCCAAGAATTATGCTTAATGGGAGAAAAAAAAAATCAATCCTGTATGGCACATTCTAAATGATCCTACTCATGTACTACTTGTTTGTGCATGTGTGTATTTGTGTACATGTGTGTGCACATGCATGTATGGGTATGCATGGAGATATGTGTATGAGTTTTGAGGTCTAAAGTTGACATGGGATGTCTGCCTCAATTGCTTTCCATCTTTCTTCTTTTTTTTTTCTTACATTTATTATTTTTATATATGGCATCCTCAGAGGCCAAAAGAGAGTGTCAATCCCCTGGAACTGGAGTTCCATGCACTTGTGAGCTGCACAATGTAGGCGGTGGGGACTGACCTATGGCCTTCTGGAAGAGCAGTAACTGCTCTTACCCACATGACTTCTTGGGACAGGGTCTCTCACTGAGCCTGAGCTCAGCACTGGATAGACTGGCTGGCTGGCAAGCTCTGAGACTCCTTTCGTTTCTCCCCCAGCTCCAGGACAACACTTGCACGCTGCTCAGCCCAACTTCTACATGAGTGCTGGGGTCACCTCAGGTCTTCATCCTTGTACACACAAGCTCTTACCAACTAAGCAATTTCTCCAAAAGATGTTTGTGGAAGCTGTAGAAAATGTAGAAACCCTACATAGGTGGATGCTGTCCAATAGAACTTGTGTAATATGAGGACAGCCCTTAGTTATGTGCTGTCAGAAGCAATAGTTGCTAGTCACCAACACATACTCAAGATGTCAATTTTATGACTGAAATGTGAATTTTTATTTTATCAACTTTACTTGTTTCCATCAGCCTCATGGCACTGGAGGACACTGCAAGGGGAAATACAGTTTAAACACCATAAAGGGAAGAGTATTACGCTCTGAAATAGAATTATACCCAACCAGGGTTCAGGAAAACACTACAAATTCTAAAACATATTATAACACTTACATGTTAACAAGAAAAAAATTGTATGTAAGCATGTGCTTGAAATATTTTTATCCGCCAAAAAACCTTTTCAGCAAATGCCCCCAGTAGTGGAGGCATCGCCTCCAGAGCAGAGCCTGTCTGCTGGGGATGTAGCACTCACTGAAGGACTCCTCTTCTACCACACACCCTGCTGTAGTTGTTAAAATGTGACAATTATGTGACTAACTCTTAAGGCTTAAAAAATTCTGTGGCTTAAATTTCTCATATCTTCAAAACTCATATGCTATCCAACTTAAAAAAAAAAAAAAAAGAACACACATTAGAGTGACAGCTCTTTCAGAAAGTGTAAGTTCATATTCAGCCCACAATGCTATAATGCCAGGTCCTAGCCTATTTCATTTTCCTCTCCAAGTATGCTCCTTTTCTTCTACTAGACTACATTCAATTACACACGCACACATACACGCGCACACGCACACATGCGCAAGCATACTCGCACGCTGCGCTGGGGCTGTAGCTCACAGTTGGTAGAGTACTTATGTGATACAAGCATGAAGCCTTAGGTTCAATCCCCAGTAAGTCATGGGTGGCTGAGCTTCTGTAATCTCAGCACTTTAAGACAAAAGGCTCAAAGGTTCAAGGTTACAAATTCAAAACCTAAAATAAACTAAATGAGACTTTGTCTCACATGCACACAAGAAAGTTAAATAATGGGAACTTTTGAAATCAAGTTAATTAACTTTCCAAATAAATAAGATCCTATATATCTATACTATGGTATTCAAATGTCCCAAATAAATCAATGTTTACAACTGATTCATAATTAAACCTACAAAACCACTGAAGAGTGATGAATACTTACAATTTCAGATAAGGTACATAGACAAACAAAAATATCAAAATTAAAAAGAAACCCATAGAAAAGCAAGATTGTCAAAGCAGCCATGCACTCATCTTGAAATGCAAAGGAGAACCAACCTCGGGATAGAAGAGGCTGGTCAGGTGAGGGGCACAGCTCTCTCAGAGAGCTTCTACCCCACTGGCTCCTGAAGGCAACTCAAGTCCAGGAGCTCTGGCCCCAGGGTTTCTGACACAGCTGCACTCACATGCACAACCCCATCCCAACAAACAACATATGCATATAATTTTAGAATGGCTCATAAACTCTTATCTTGGGTCTTTCTTCCTGGAATGTTTGTTTGAGATGTACTTTGGGATGTACTCTTCCTGTGATGTGCCTCAGGGGGCCACTAATATTTGACTCAAACTTAAGGATCTTTTAATTTTAAGTTTAAGCTGAGACCTGAAGTTACATTCTTACATTCAAATTACATTCTTACAAGAACACTTATGAGCCTAGCACTGGGGAGATGGAGATTCGGATCAGGGAAATCCTGAGGTGCACTAGCCAGCCTAGCCTAACCACTGAGCTTCATGCCAATGAGACCCTTTCTCAAAACACAGGGGCAGTTCCTGAAGAACACCACTTGCCGTCCTCTGGTCTCCACATACAACACATGCATGCACACATACACATCTGTATACACACACACAATACCAAACTGACCAAACTAGCTGCCTTTTAAAGGATTTTATAAAGTTTATTGTAAAAAAACTTGGAAAATGCAAAAAACATCAAGCTAGCTGGGCAGAGCAGTGAATGCCTTTAACTAATCCCAGCTCTTGGGAGGCAGAGGCAGGTAGATCTCTGTGAATTTGAGGCTAGTCTGGTCTATATAGTGAGTTCCAGAACAGCTGGTGCTATCTTAGTAAGACTCCCATCTCAGGACACACACACACACACACACACATCAGTCTATAGCTCTCAATGAACTTGTATACACATGGAGTAGTCATTCTATGAAAGCTGCACTGCTGTACAGTGAATTTAGTGCTTTAAGTATTGAACATATTTTCACAGTTATCCACCACCAAAAATAAAAAAATCCAGACAGACTTAAAACTAGAGAAATGATTAGCTGTCTAACCTCTGTCATAACTCATTTCCATTCCTGCACTCAGTCCTTCCTCATCCCCTAACATTCCTTCTTGTTCCCATTTCTTTTTTTTTCCTTTTTTTTTTTTTTTTAGTTTTTTTGAGACAGGGTTTCTCTGTGTAGTCCTGGCTGTCCTGGAACTCACTCTGTAGACCAGGCTGGCCTCGAACTCAGAACTCCGCCTGCCTCTGGGATTAAAGGCGTGCGCCACCGCCGCCCGGCACTTGTTCCTCTTTCTACATGTTACACTGTACCACATGTACCTTTTGTTTACATGTATACCTATCTATACTGTTAGCTAGATCCTGCATATTAGAGAGAGCACATGGGCTTTTTTTCTGAGATTATATAAACTCACTTAATATTGTATGTTTTAAGTCCAGTAATTTTCCTACAAATTTTGTGACTGCATTTTTCTTTAGAGCTCAACAGTATTCCATTTTTTTTTTTTTAAGAACAGAGACAGGATCTTATGTAACCCAAGCTGGCTTGGAACACACTGTAACTCAGGCTGGCCTCGACCTTCCTATAACCATTTGCCATATCCTCCCGAGTGTGCTCACAGCACATGTGAGCTATGTCATGCCCAGCTTGAGTACTGATCCTTTGCCCTAGTCACTGCTCGGATGACTGGGCTCACAGCTATAAAGAGCAACAAACACAGCATTTGCATACTGTTGCCCAAGGAGCAAAATGTAACGCATGGTTTCCAATTAGTATATGTTCTACAGTAAGCAAAAAACATTTCAGGGAGTCAATAATAGTAAACACACGTGTGTCAAGATCCATAGGCTGTACACTCCAAGAATGAGCCTTAAATATAAAGTATGGACTCAGCGGCAATGGCGCACTAACACAAGCTGAAATACTGTCAAACGTACCTCTCTGTTGCTGCATGCAGATAACAGGGACAATCACAAAGACGTGGGAGCAAGGGATATGGGAATTCACTGTGCTTCCTGCTCGATTTTGTAGAATATAACTTAAACAAAACCTAAACTAACTAAGAAACAAAACTGTAAAAAATTAAAAACAGCATAGATGAAAGCATTTGCAACCACAGCTGTCTGGTGTCTACCACACAATAATCGACTCTGTGACTCCATCGTTTCTATCACATTGAAGTATGGTGTAAATACAGAGCAACCTGAGTTTATGACTCTGACTCCCACATCCATCAATCATCTCATTTGTAGAACAGGCACACAAAGCAGTGACAACGAAATAAGCACATCTGTAAGCCTGTTTGGTATGCTTAGTGTGGAGGTGGGGTCTATTGCCTTGTATTATATTCCTCAATTCTGTAGCAGAAGGCCTAGACCTAAGAGTGAATTCTCACATTTACAAGCTTTTCTTGTCTAAACCTGGTTCCTCAATTTAAAACTTCTGTTTTGTTTTGTTTTTTCGAGACAGGGTTTCTCTGTGTAGTTCTGGCCGTCCTGGAACTCACCCTGTAGATCAGGCTGGCCTACAGAGTGAGTTCCAGGACAGCCAGGACTATACAGAGAAACCCTGTCTCGAAAAAACAAAAAAACGAAGAAACGAAAAAAAAAAAAAAAATTGGCTACAGCCAGTCACTAGAAGGATTAAAGGTGGGTTTGGAGTTTGCTGGTTGGGGTGGAAAGGCAAGAGGTGAGAGAAGAAGGCACCATGAGAGAGGAGAGGTACCATAAGGACATGGCCAGGAAAACAGCAAGTATTTTAGCGTACATCCCTGGGGAGGTATCGAGGACAGAAGTTAGAAAAGTAGCTTAGGGGTTACCCTAGTAACTGTCAAACCCAAATAAAATAACCATAGTCAGAGTCTCATTTATTTGAAAGCTAGTTGGGGATAAGTTTAAATAGGTTGTGCTACACTTAACTCCTTCTTACATGTCAATGTTAGCAATTACTGCTATTATTATGTATCTCACTGAGGCAATAACACTAACTTGGCACAATGCCTCATACAGTAAATGTCAAATTAGTACCTTCTCTATATAACTTTGTCCAAGGATGGAAGGGTGGAGACGGAAATGGAGGGGCACTTATAAGACTCCCCTTGAAACTCTTTTAAAACAAGTGTGACACGAACCCACATAGTAAAGAATTCTGCAGGGAAGGAAGTATGTTTATGATGGGAAAATTCCCTTTCAGACTTGAGTGTATACATATATTCTTCGTCTAACCCATGTCGCCCATGAACACAGTTCTGACAAAGTCAAGATATAAGATAAAGAGCTTTTTTGTTGTTGTTGAAATGTTTTTTAACATAAATTTCTTGGAGTTTCTATGCATCTTCTGACTCAGAGGTTGGTAAGGTATAGCCCCATCATCTGAGTTTACAATCAGCTGCTACAGGAACTCAGCATGCATACTGCTTACAACTGCTTTATACAGCAGCACGATCCAGCAATCGCTATGGTAACTGTACAACCTAATATTTTGAAAAAACTATTATAACTATGTGGCACTGCACAAAAGGGTTTACAAATTCCTGGTCTAGGTTATTCATAACACATGCCACCCAGTAGTTCATTAGAAACTGTATTATGCAGTTAGCACAACTAAGTTATGCCAACATCTCTCTCTTAGAGCATGCTTGTAAAAGATAAATGACAGCTGGACAGAAAGAGATCACAACAGTGTCCGTCAGACATGGACTTGTCTGCTCAGATGGTCCTCCGCAGCTCCGGGCACACCGTCCTAACCAGCAACTGCTACACTGGTGGTAATGAGCAGGCCCAGAAATTACATTTGAGCCATTCAACACTATTCTTCAGGGTGGAAAGAGACAACACACAGTCCCTCTCCTCGCTGAGATGGTCTGAGCAGTTTGGCCAAAAAATAAAAATAAATAAACCTGGCTTCCATGTCTATATCACATAGAGTAAAGAAAGCTGCTGTCCAGCAGGAGAGAACATAGCTGAAAGAAACAGAGGTGAGAGTCTCAGCCCAGACTGTGCTGCCCTTTGGTGCAACTGTACCCTGACAGGACCTTATGGGTTATCGGAGACTCAGCTAAGTTTTAAGTTGTTGACATCTGCAACCAGAAGTTTCTAATAAAGTAACAGCAACTCCATAATCAGTGTAAAAACGAGATTTTTTTCCCTTATGAAAATAGGGATAATCACATTAGTTTTGTGCATCTCACATCAAATTCTTCATAAATTAGAAAGTGGTCACAATCAGAAAATCATTCCTTTGTTTTTTTCCCCCTAGAATGTGGCAACAATTAAAAACATAAGCCATAGCCGGGCAGTGGTGGCGCATGCCTTTAATCCCAACACTTGGGAGGGAGAGGCAGGTGGATTTCTGAGTTCGTGACCAGCCTGGTCTACAGAGTGAGTTCCAGGACAGCCAGGGCTACACAGAGAAACCCTGTCTCGAAAAACCAATTAAAAATAATAATAATAATAATGATAATAATCCATTTGGCATCCGTAGACCATCAGCTCCACTCAGCTGCCGTCTCCTCCCCACAGCAACATGAAGGGCACTCACAAGTCCACTGGGAGGACTCTGACTTACCAAAGACAAACTCTTATCTCGCAAGTATTAATTCTAAAGAAAGCAGAATTCATTTGGAAAGGTTATTTTTTTTTCTTTTTTCTTAATTTTTACTTTTTGGTGGTACTAATTTTGGCAATTAGTGCAGCAATTCTTCCACATAGAAAAAAATATCATTTAATCCTTTGCAATTCAAGGCATGGCCTTGCTTGCAGTTATTTCCTTTCTCAGAAGGCTGAGGGTTCACTGTCGTTTCTTCCAGCTCAGTTACTTTTAACAAAATCCTAAAAGAACGAACTGTCCTACTGAGTGGAAGTTCTTATTCATATGTTTTATAAATATATCATCCTGAAGCATGACCTTCAAAACTCAACATTGAGATACTTGATGTATTTACTCTTAAACCTTCTACCTGCAACAACTTATTTAATAGTAATATAATGGTATAATGCTTTTTAAAGAGAACTTATACATCTTAACAGTAAATTACTTTTGTGATGGCATTGAGGAGTTCTGTGTAAAGCACATTACGTTTAATATACCTTTACATTTTTCATTACATTAATCCAGTGTTTGGGGGGGTAGGGAGCCACAGCCCTCAGGCGCAGGGCAATTTCAGGAGGGGGGATAGGGAGTCACGGCCCTCAGGCGCAGGGCAATTTCAGGAGGAGGGGGGGTAGGGAGCCACAGCACTCAGGTGCAGGGCAATTTCAGGAGCTAGCTCTTTCCTTCCACTACGTGGGTCCCTGGGATTGAACTCAGATCGTCAGGCTTGGCAGTATGAGCCTTTACTTGCTCAGCCATGTTACATGTCTAACACACCATAGCTGGCCCACCACAGCACCCTCCACAAACTCTAATAGTCTACAATCCATTAATCTAACACACACACACACACAAGCACACAATCTCACTCATCTTCGTCCATCCTGAAATATCTCAAAACCTACAGTCTTCTGTTTCACCATGTGTCACTTTGTACACTCATCACTCTGTGGCTTCACGTCTGTGACAAAGTCATACTCAGATGTTCTACAAACACTGCTTAAGACCATAAAGTAAAGCAAACGGGCTTATCATAAAAGTCCTCTACCCATCCTTGAGACAACCAGTATTACTTACTGTAGTCATTCAGTCTGTTATCTCTAAGCTAACACACACACACACTATTGCTCAATTTGAGATGCCATTATTAATACCTAAGATCTACTGTGTTTATCAATGGCTGACACAGAACTTTACATAAATTAGCTCGTTTAGTTGCTACAATAATCTCATAATACGGTAACTTGGTGTTGGCTTAGACAGCTGGAACACAGGAGTTCAGAAGCTGGCCCAGGTCACACATCTAGTAAGAGGACTGAGATCTGAATCCCAGCACCCTAAAATCACTCATTGCTCACGCTTATGATTGTCAATCTACATACCCCAGAGTTCACTCCTAATACTTTGTGGGAAGATAATTCCCACAAATTATGATGATGAGAATTTGGGTATTCTAGTTTCATTTCTGTTGCCCTGACAAAAAGACAACTTGCGGAGAAAAGGGTTTATTGTAGCTTGTGATTCCAGGCAACAGTCAGCCGTAACAGGGGAGTCAGCAAATCAGGAACTTGAAGCCACTAGTGACATGTGCAGTCAGAGCAGAGAGAGAATGAATGCACACACACCTGCCTACTCCTCAGCTTACTTTATAGGTCCAGGACCCAGACACTCAGGGACACTGCCACCCACTTCCAGGCTGGGTCTTCCTGCATCAAGTAACATAGTCAAGACAGTCCTGCAAAGCCAACCTAATCTAGCAGTCCCTCAATGAGACTCTCTTTCTGGGGACTCTACATGTGTCAAGTTGACATTTTAAACAAACCATACCCTGGGCATGGGGCCCAGACCTGTAAACCAGGTACTTTAGGAAGGAGAGGCAGAAGAATTCACAACGCAAGGTCACTCAACACTACACAGTAAATCAGACGCCAGCCTGATTTACAAGACATTAAGATTGAAAAAAATATATATAGGACAGAAAAATGACATTTTCCCCTTCAAAGTTAAAAATTCAGTTCTACTTCTTTTCAGCTTTGGATTTATTATACTCCATAAGGTCAACAATATTATTTTCATTTTATATAAACTCAGTCATTATCATGTCTTTAAAATCTAAATTACAATTATGATTTAGAGCATTTTTGCTTCAATTAAAAAAAGGTGATTGGAAAACCAGCTCAGTTGAGCATTCTTGCTGGTCTTCCAGAGGCCCCACGATCAGTTCCAAGCACCCACATGGGATAGCTCACAGCTGCACAGCACGAGGGAGCTCTGTGCCCTCATCTGGCCTCCATAAGCGTCCACACATACTCACACAAACAAACAATAAAAATAAATCTTTGGGAGGGGGGTTGAAACAGGGTCTCTCTGCATAACTCTGGCTGTACTGGAACTCTGTAGACCAGGCTGGCCTCAAACTCAAGAGATTCACTTGCCTATACTCCCAAGTGCTGGATTTAAAGGTGTGTACTACCACACCCAGTTAAAATAAAAACCCTAAAAGAAAAAAGTCACCCTAAGGCATGCTATCTAACGTCTGCAAACAAGAGTCTGAGGACAGCTGCCAATAACCTAACAGAAGAAAATCCTGTCTACAGACATTAGTTTATACACTTAAACAAACCTATCTCTAAATACTTAATAGGATGAAAAATACAAATGGAAAAAAGGCATCACTACTAGAGCCTGAAGAAGAAAGCCTGTGTGTGAGACGGCAGGTACAGTTACATTTTACTTCAACATTCAACAGAGCCAAATCATGAGAAGAGAAAATGGATAAAGACGAACGTAAAATAAAGCGACACATTAAAACAATTAAAACACATATGTGCCCAAGCACACACACTCGCGCACACACATGCACACGCACACGCACACTGTGGTGGTAGGTGTCGGGGATGGAGGAAGGGGGAAGATGCAGTACCAGGTTTTGAAAACAAGGAAAGAAGTGGAGAGAACAGTGAGAGCCCAGGCAATCCAGGCAATCCAGTCCAGTGCCGTCAGATTCCTGCCCCATGGAGCTCCAACAATGGCCTGGCAGAAGGGTCTGTGATTTCCTTCTACTGAAGGCTACTATAAAACAAGAGGCTGCTGGACTGCAAACCAACATATGGTCTGTTTCCCTCCTCCCAGTCTTCTAACTGGTTATCCCAAGTGACAGGAACTTGACACAGCGAGCAGGCTACTGCTCCATTCAGCACTGACTTTGTCAGGCTACTCAGATAGTCTAGAATATTATTGTGTGCATAGCAGCTAGATGTTCAAGTTGATTATCCTACCCCCCCCCCCGCAAAAAAAAAAAAATCACAACTTCAATCAGAACATCAGAGTTCAAAGAAATCTTGGAGATCATGTAATCTAGCCTCTTCATCTCAAAAGCAAAGAAGCTAAGCAGCTAAGCGTCTTGCTAACTCAGGGTCATCACCCTCATCCTCTGGTGGCCGGCCAGGTTATCTATCTCCAGAGAGCCTTTAATTCTTCCTCTGTGATAAAACAGGTTAGCACCTGTTTCCACAGAGCAAGAGCAGTGTCAACTTCCCTTTCAGCACCCACTGCAGGCCGTGGGCTGGTCAGTCCCAATGTGCTGGCCGATTTCAGGCGGTGGCTTGTGCCTTATCTAAGGCTACCACTCATGACTCTACAAGCTAAGCAAATAGCAACCCAACTTTACAAAGGAGGGGAATATAATTTGACCTCCTTGACAGGAAACAGCAAACCCCACATTTAAAAAAGTATCCTACAGTGCTGCTTCTTGACCTTACACACACACACACACACACACACACACACACACACACGCGCGCGCGCGCACGCACACACACACACTAACACAGACCCTTACTTTTGAGTTCAGTACCACACCTGGTCCAAATATGATAAACAATTATTTATATGACTCACTAAATGAATGGCATTTCATTTAAAAAATAAGATTTTTTCTTACCAAAAATACCTCTAAAAATGTTCCATTGTCCATATAACTGCATATCCATCCTAAAAGAATTCTAGTAGTGAACAATTTGCATATAAATTGGTGAATTAGCAATAGCAGATTCGCCGGGCAGTGGTGGCGCATGCCTTTAATCCCAGCACTTGGGAGGCAGAGGCAGGCGGATTTCTGAGTTCGAGGCCAGCCTGGTCTACAAAGTGAGTTCCCTGACAGCTAGAGCTACACAGAGAAACCCTGTCTCACCCCAGTCCCCCACTCGCCAAAAAACCTCAACACACATAAATTTCTAAATCACTCAAAAAAAAAAAAAAGCGTCACTTCTTCTGGTAGTGAGAGTGGAAAGATGACCTTCCCAGAGAGCCTAAAATGTGTTCATTCATGAACTCTGACATATATTCCCATACGGTTAAACAAAGTCTGGAAACATCAATATTTTCTAATGAACAAATAGAAGCTTTAGGAAGTTTTTACTTCAAATCAGTTCATTTACTGAGGATTCCAAATTAGAATCCAGGACTAGGAATAAGGTGCTGGTAACAGGGGCCTGCCCAGTATGCACAAAGCTCTGGGTTCAATCCCCAGCTCTGCATAAACTGGGCATTGTGGCACATAGCTGATGCAAGGTATGAGAATTAGAAATTCAAGGTCATTCTGGGATACAAAGGGAGTGGAAGGCTACAAGACACCACGCCTGGAAGAGGAAGAAGAAGAGCAGGAAAAGATGGAGACAAAACAGAAGCAGCAACAGAATGGTAATCCCAGTCAATCTGACCCAAAAGCCTCTGTTCTCCTATCTCCTTAATGGGCCGTTAGTTAAGTAGCAGCAGCAGCACCAGCAGCAGCAGCAGCAGCAGCAGCAGCACCAGCACCAGCAGCAGCAGCAGCAGCAGCAGCACCAGCAGCAGCAGCAGCAGCAGCAGCAGCACCAGCAGCAGCACCAGCAGCAGCAGCAGCAGCAGCAGCAGCACCAGCAGCACCAGCAGCAGCAGCAGCAGCAGCAGCAGGAGCAGCAGCCCAATTTTACAAACTCTAGGCAAACCGCATGCCCTGTTCTGCTCCTAACACACTGTAAGGAATGGAACGCCACCAGGTCTACTGCAGGTGCAATAAACTAACCACAGAAAATGAGGACGATTTCAGTCAGTCCCCGAAGTTCCCCAACGTAAACTTACTAGACCTAGTGCTTACTTGGTAAAAGAAATCTGTGTCTTACCAATTTCAGCTCTGAACAATAGGGAAGTTGATTTTCTAGTAACATACCATCTGTTAACAGACTGATGATATCTAAACTTAAGCTCTCAATTATACCAAGCAATCTCTAGATTTATTAGTAAGTTTAAAAAAAAAGTTGTTAAGACACAGTGTCACTATGCAGCCCTGGCTGGCCTGGAACTTGCTATGTGGACTGGTCTGAATTCAAACTCAGGGACATTCCTGACTCCAAGAACTGGGTGTGAATGACCATGCCCTGCAAAATTATGTTTAGGGTAACAAACAACGTACACTTTTACAAAGAGGAAAGGTTTTTTGTTTTGTGTATAGTCTGGCCACAAGCTGGTCTCCAACTCATTGTACTGAGTTCAAGATAACTTTGAACTCCTAATCCCTCTCCTTCCAAACTGCCACTGAGTGTCACAGTACATTAAAATACATAAAACACTTTAAGTGCTTACAATATACCCACAGGAACTGATGAACAGAAATATTCCTTAACCCCAATTCCAACAAAACATCTGAAAACTTTTTGTGGACATATTTTTAGGGCCTAGGTGTAAACCAAAAGGAATGTCTCTAATGCCAATTCTAAGTTTGTTACCACTTTAATTTTTCAAAAAGTTTCTTTTTACTGCATAGCTGTGTCAGAAACTCAAAATGGCCCTTTCCAATGAGACTTGTCCAAGCATGTATTTCTAAGAAACTGTCTCGTTTTGTGTATGTATGCATATATATGTATATGTGTGTAGTATATTTGTATGTATCTATATATATATGTATATAATATATATGCACACATATATGTATACATATAATCAAGTTATAAGATAACGGAGTATTACTACAAAGGTGGTCCTATATATTCACAACTTAAAAAAAAAAAAAGCAAGACACAAAAGCCAGAAACAAATAAAAATCAATCCAACGCAAAGTAACCACGTTTGTTCACCCTGTAGTGAACACCACGGATCTGTGCACAATCCTCAACCTCAAAACAGGACCTGAGTTCTGCAGGAAGCTGTGCTACTCTATCCTGCCCCCCCCCAATCTCACCGTGCACCGTTTAAAAAAAAAAAAAAAAAAAAAAGCCTGGATGCACAAAGAATTGCTTCCAGGCCTTAACTACACACAAACTCAAGCTACAAACTGGGAGGTAAAACAACTCCAGGACCTGACCGACCTGGCACAGAAAACTGTTCACTTTCACGAGAAGATACAGCAGAAACGGTGGGAAACGTGTTGCGCTGCCTACCCTCCCCAACAGTCCCTAAAACAGCGCTACTAAGTGACAAGCTAATGGGTGCGTGCGTTTACTAGCCAAAATTCTGACCCTCTCTCTTTTTGTTTTGCTTTTTTGTTGTTGTTGTTGTTGTTGTTGTTGTTTTAATAGCTTAAGGGCAAACACTCAAACACTGAAATTCGCCGTCCCCAGCGGCGAGCTGGTGGCTATGGCATATCCTGGAAGGACATCACTTTGCCCAAGAAACTACTGTCCCCCGGGTACGAGTGAACTAATGGGGAGGGTAGTGTCATTCACCACCAAGAAAGAGGGGAAGAGGGGAGAAAAAAATCAAAAGCAGATTGGCTTCCTCCTCTCTCTCTCTGGAGAGGCTTGGAGCGAGACCAGGGGCTTCAGCCGAGGTTCCAAAGTGTCAGCAGGCCCCCGTCGCCCCTGCACCCGCAGGCAGCGCAGCGACCAAAACAGGACCATCGCCATCCCCACCTCTGTCCTCCAGGCACCGCCAGGGACGGCGTCCCAGAGCCCGCCCCGGCCGGGCCCGCCCCGCTATCTCCTCCCCCGTTATCCGCTCGCCGCCGCGCTCGGGCCTGGACTCGCTCCTTCAGCCTCCCCAGGTCCCGCACAGGTCACCGCGCGGACGCATCGGCCACCGCCCCGGGCGAGGCTGAGGGAGTGAGGCCTCGGAGCCGCAAGGACCCGGGAAGGCGCTCGGCGCGGTCCCTCACCTCCGGGTGGAGAAGGGGCACGCAGCCCGTTTCGGTATCGTACTCATCCGGGCCGTCCGCCATCTTGGTGTTAAATCCCTCCTCCCGCTGCATGCCGGGAGAAAGCGTTTCAGCCTCGCGGGGCTCGGCAAGGCGGAGGGCGAGCGCGAGGGCGAGCGCAAGCCCGGATGAGGGCGACGCGGCCCGCCGCCTCCTCCTCCTCTTTCCCCCGAGCCCCCGGGACGCCCCCTCAGCCCCTCCCGCCGCGCGTGCGCCGGCCCGGCCCGGCCGGGAGTGTGCTCACTGCTGCACTGCGCCGGGGCAGCGGACCGCGCTGGGCGTGGGCGCCGCGGCCCGGGGGGCGGGTCCCGGTCGGAGGCCGATGTTGCTCGGCTCTGGCCACCGGGGAAAAGGCCGCGAGCTGAGACAAGACCGAGATCCAGAGCTGCGCAGGACACGCTCCGGACCCCTCGGAGGACTTAGGGTGTGACCCCTCGGAGAGCAAGGATGCGTTCTCTTCGCCTCTGGGGGGGACACCAGGAGTTGCAAAGGGTGAAAACTGGCTTCCTGGAAGAGCTGCTGTTATGTGATGCCCTCTTTGCAGTTGAGCTGGGACATTTTTTTTAAATCATTGTTTTTTTGACAAGGTCACAAAGCCCCGCACGTTCCCCATCTGCTGCATTTTAATAGGACCCAGGAATTCAAAAAGTGAAACCTTTTAAAATGAAAGCTCTAGAGTGTGACCTAGATAAAAATGATTAAAGCCGTCTTTAAGAGGATATTGGGGATTGGGAGGGGGCTGGTGGAACAATCGCAGAAGGGATTTGTTTCTGGTTCCCGGCTACTCGGGATTGTAAATCTCTACAACGCCGGGGCACGTTTAGCAGCGAGCGATCGTGAAACACGACTGATTAGAGAGATTCTGATACTAACCAGTCCCCTGTCAAAGCCAAATCAGCCAAAGATCACCATGGGGGTGGGGGAAAACCTGCAGTCGGACAAAACCAGATTTACTAGTAAATCGGGAGGAAGGTACACCTGACGGGAAAAAAAGAATAGGGATGGAAGAGGAAACCCCTTTGTAAGGTTTATGTTCCCGCCAAAAGAATCTGAGGAGGGTCTAGGGAGAGCTGAGATCGGTTCTGGATTGGACATCATCGATTCTGAGGAGGTGAGGGAGAAACGGGGAGTGACAAGGCATTGGACGAGATCATGAGGCTAGGAGAGTTCAATACTGAGTTCTCGCAGTAACAAATGAAAATGGCAAACCAGACCTAGCATTCGTCGGTAAAGGGGCAGTAATCACTCAGAAAAGGATGAATATGTTATTTTATAGCTGCTTCTGGTGGGGGAAAAGAAGCGATTTCTGTTCTTGGAGCTGGCTGTATCTGTGTGTATCCTCTCAGCACGGCTTTTCCTTCCGGCACGGACCGATTTTTCTTTTCTTTTTCTTTCTTTCTATTTTTGTCCTGGCAGAAACCAGAAACCGTGCAAACCTAAACAGACTTCCTAGTTCTCCAGTCTCAGCACCAAAAAAATTTTTTCAGTCACGTGTCAGCATGGACCGAATCCTTTTTACTGGGTTATTACTGACGCGATCTCCTTACTCTTAGGCTTTTTGCATTTACTTAAATCTAAAAAAAAAAAAAAAAAAAAAAAAAAGTAAAGAAACAGTTGAGAGGTTGTGGCATTCAAACAAACATGAAGTGAACGACAAAACTAGGCATAGTGAACAAAAACAAACAAATTTTATGAGTGCCCAGGGATGAGACGTATTAGTGCAGGTATATGGCGGGAATATTCATAAAAGAGGGTTCAACTTGGGAACCCTGGGTTCATAGAGCACTTTGGTAGAAAGGTCAAAGTCAATTGGGTCAGCAAAATTTACCGTTTAGCCCACATGGTAGTTTGGTAATTTAAAAGGATGTAGGTTAACTAGATAACAAAATTAAGAAAATCAAGAGATTTCAATTTTTTTTTATGTAGTTTCCCCCACCCCCCACCCCGGCTCCTTCTTTCTGTCCACTATGAGTCAACCTGCCTTCTCCATAATGCTCCCACTACCACGGTGCTTGGCTTCGCTCAGGCCAAGAATCAATGAAGACAATGACAACTGACTGAAACCTCCAAAACCACAGACCGAAATTAATCCTTCCTCATCTGAAAAAAAAAGGGGGGGGAGGAGGGAGGGGGAAGCCTAGGTCTCTATCTAGAAAACCTGAGACACCTGAGCCTTCTTGCTCAGTAACTTCTTTCTTACTCATTGTCGTTATCCGACTGACTACTGGAGACATTTGTGTAGGTTTCTGGGAAACCTACAGTTTCTAAAGGAAAAAACATGACTGTTAAAAGTGGCAGCAGGGAAAACAACATACAGAATGAAAAACTCATGTCTTCGGTCCTCACTGCAGTACAGCTGAAATAAATAATTACTGAAAGAACAACTGGCAATCCGGGAGCAAGCGTGTCTATTTTTCACTTTCATGAATAGAGACACTCTCAAGACGTAGCGTTGACAAGCCAGCCTGGACCCTGTCGCCTGACTGTCTCAAAACAATTAAAAGAACAACAACAAAAAAAGCAGCAGGGCTTTTTTTTTTCTCGATCCCCGGCCATCTTGGCACCTAAGGCAAGAAGATGGTGACCGAAAAGAAGACGAAAAACTCTCTGGAGTCGACCAACTCTAGGCTCCAGCTTGTTATGAAAAGTGGAAAATACGTGCTGGGGTACAAACAGACTCTGAAGATGATCAGACAAGGCAAAGCGAAGTTGGTTATCCTTGCCAACAACTGCCCAGCTTTGAGGAAATCTGAAATAGAATATTATGCCATCTTGGCTAAAACTGGTGTCCATCACTACAGTGGCAATAATATTGAACTGGGCACAGCTTGTGGAAAATACTACAGAGTATGCACACTGGCTATCATTGACCCAGGTGATTCTGATATTATTAGAAGCATGCCAGAGCAGACTGGTGAGAAGTGAACAAGAAAGTTTTCCTTTAATAAAACTTTGCCAGAGCTCCTTTTGAAAAAAAAAAAAAAAAGCAGCAGGAAATCGTGTCAAATCTAAACTAAACTAGGTTTAGTTGGGACCGAAAGGAAGCAGTTGGCTCTCTTCAGACTCCACCTTATGAATTGCAGGGTTCTTATCTACACAGCCTAAATCTGATAATAGCTCCAAGAGACAGTCAGCACTGCAGGTAAGTATATTGAGCCCATGGATGACGAAAGAATGGCATTCGTAGATAAAGAAGGGACAAAGTTCAAAGAGAGCCATCGATTTGTTAAGGAAAGAACAGGGAAGTGAATTTAGATTGAGGAACCTTGGAAGGTGGACTCCTGTGGCGAAGACATGGCTTCCTAGGGAACCTCAGAGACAACTCAAGCTAAATACAACTTTAGCCACCATCTAGTACCTCACAATGGGCAAATGATGGGGGACTTAGAAACCTGCTGAAAGTCACAGAACCACATCAGGATCCACCTGAACTTCCTGGTCTGCTCCTTCACCGCCATCCCGTATTTCTTCTGTTATAACTATGTGCAATGAATTATTTGATTTATTAGATTATTTGAAAAATGTGTAGGTATGTCTGTCTGCATGTGGATCTGCGCATGTGAGTGTAGTTGTCCATGAAGGTCAGAGGCACTGGAGCCCCTGGAGCTGAATTACAGACAGTTGGCCAGATATTGGTTCTAGGAGCTAAACTCAAGTCCTCTGCAAGAGCAGCAAATGTTCTTAACCATTCAGCCATCTCTCTAGCTGTTATTCAGTGGGTGTTTTTTTTTTTTTTAATCACAGTAATAGCGTTTAACATGAGATCTGAAGTGTTAACCCGGTAGCACAGCTCTGTTAACTATAGGCACAATGTTGTACCTCGGATCCTTTGATCTCATCTGGCAGTTGATACAATTTATACACACTGAACAGCAGTTCCCTCTGTACCCTCCCCTAGCTCCTAACAACCACCTGCTGTGATTCTATCAGTTTGCATGTCTTCATATTCCTTATATAAGCAGAAGCATGCAGTATTTCTTCTACGACTGGCTTATTTTACTTAACACAATGTAAACCCAAGGTTTATCTATGTCGTTGTCTGTGATAGCAGTACAGGACATTTGCATTATCTGTTCACCCCTCAGAGAGTGTTCACGTGCTCGTCATGTCTTGGCTACTGTGAACCATGTTGGTTGAAATGCAAAATGGTACAGTCAATATGGAAAACAGAACACAACACACACACACACACACACACACACACACACACACACCACGGCATTTATTAGAGTGGCTTGCTGGCTGTGGCCCAGCTAGTCTGATAACGACTTGTCTCCCAATGGAAGGTCCAAGAATCTACTAGTTGTTCAGTCCACAAGGCTGGCTGTCTCAGCTGGTCTTCAGTATACAGCAGAATTTGAAGAAGTAGGCTGTAATGCCAGTGAAGGAATAGGCTTGCCAGCAAGGGCAAGGGCAAGCAGGCAAAGAGAGCAAGCTTCCTTCTTCCGTGTCTTTTAGACTGCCCTCAGAAGATGGAACCCGGATTTAAGGTGGATCTTCCCACTTCCAAAGATCCAGATTAAAAGTGGGTCTTCCCACGTCAAATGATTTTTTTTAAACCCCTCATAAGTGTGCCCAGCTGCTTGGGCTTCTGCTCATTCCAGATGTAATCAGCTTGACAAACAAGAGTTCCCATTTCTCCCTAGCCTTGAAAACACCTGTTCCCGTTTGTGTCTGGTGGGTTGGTTGGTTTTTATGTCTTTTGTTTTTTTCTTAGTGTTTTATTTATTTATTTATTTGGTTACAAAGTAGCAGGTTTTCTTCTAGCATTTCCTTCCCACGCTCTTCCTGTTCCCCGGCTCCTTCTTCCCGCCGCTCTGGTGAACTCTTCGGCTCCTTCCATTTTCATACCTCCTGTGCTCCATTGCTTTCTCCCCTCCCTCCCTTAAAGCCTCCTTTTCCCCATCTTCTAGGTTTCTGGCCTCCATCCACATTCATTCCCACATATTCATATTTAACAATGAGAGGCTGCTACAGGATCCACAGATGGTAGAGAACTTATGTGACTTGTCTTTCTGATCCTAGATTACCTTAATAAAATCCTTTCAAGTTCCATCGGTATTCTTGCAAATTTCGTCATTTCCAGTTTCTTAGTGGCTACGTTTACATTTCGTTGTGTATAAATGCCCTGTTTTCGTCGTTCATGCATCTGGTTTGTACATATCTAAGCTGTCGCCATTCCCTTGCTTTTGTGAATAGAGCAGCAGTAAACATGGATGTACAGTTGCCTGTGGTAGGATACAGAGCTTTTAGAGTGCAGGCTCGGGATAGAGTAATTGGATCATGTGGTAGTTTTATGTTGCGTGTTTTGAGAAGTGCCGACACTGATTAGTGACTTCACCCACTTACAGTTTTTTGTTTGTTTGTTTGTTTGTTTGATTTTGAGGCAAAGTCTAATGTAGCTAAGGGTGTCTCAAACTGCTGTGAATCTGAGGATGACTTAAACCCATGATCCTCCTCTGTCCACCTCTCAAGGGCTGAGATTGCAGGTAAGTGCTACCTAGCTGCTTTTGCTATTTGTTAGTGTCCACACTAACACGTGTATAAGTTTTCACCTGAATATTCCTAAAAATTAGCAGTTTGGGGCACCTTTCCTAAAACCGTTGGCCATTTGCTTATCTTTAGAGAAATGTTTATTCCTTGGCCCAATTTTACTGGATTGTCTGGGGTTTCTCCACTGAGTTGTAGGAGGAATTCACTGCCTGTCTTGAATGTCGGCTCCATAGGATTTGCACTGTTTTCTCCCATTTCTGCAGGTTGGTGTTTTGCGTTGTTCATTGACAGCTTCTCTGAGTAGATGGCTTTTTAGCTCAGTGTAATCCTCCTTGTCTAGTTGTATCTTTGTTGCTTACTGCTTTGTGTTGTCTCTGAGGAGTCATTGCCAAGCCCAGTGTCGTGAAGATTTCACACAGATTTCCTCTAGAAGTTTGTAGAGTTTGAGTTATTGCATTTCCATCTCATTTTGAATTGACCTTTTTGCAAACTGTGAATCTAATTTCATTGTTTTTGAACGTGGAACACACTTTTCCCAGAATCATCCCATATGAATTATGAGTTTTAGGATTTTTGTGTATCTACTTTGCAAAGAAAGCCATTTGGGCTTTGAAGGAATGCATTAAAGCTGTACATCATTTTCAGTAATATAGATATTTTAGCAGTAGTAATTTTTTTCCAAAATAAACACATGAATGTCTTTCTTAATTTCTTTCATCTATTTTTTAGAATTTTTTAGTGTACCAGAATTTTATTTCCTTAGTGTTTCCCAAGTTGCTAGAGTGACAGGTAAGAGCCACTACAGCCAACTTGACAAGTGATTTTCATACGCTGCTTTTGCACCATGCAGCTTTATTTTTTTATTCTAACATATGACCATTAAACATTTTTTTTCTGCACAAATGTTGGAAATAGTAACCATAACATAGAGATATTTTTAATCTTAAAATTGTTGGATTCTAGCCGGGCGGTAGTGGCACATGCCTTTAATCCCAGCACTTGGGAGGCAGAGGCAGGTGGATTTCTGAGTTTGAGGCCAGCCTGGTCTACAGCGTGAGTTCCAGGACAGCCAGAGCTACACAGAGAAACCCTGTCTCGAAAAACCAAAAAAAAAAAAAAATTGTTGGATTCTAGTCCTTAGATTATTTGGACTGACAAAATTCTCTTATGTAATCACAATACTTTGAATTCTATCAAGTATATTGATGCTAAGACTTCTACATAAGCCATTGTGCACATTTCTGTGTGTCATTGGAACTGCCAGCATGAGAACCAAAATATACTGCTGCTGAGAACCAGGCAGAAGCGAGGACCCACGTGGACCAACACTGTACCATCCTGCTTTAAATGAAGTGGGGATCGTTTCTTCCCTCATAGAGTATGGCTAAAGATAAGCTCATAAGAAGTCCATTTAGGGGGAAACAAAATACACATTATAACTAAACTTTTAGGAAAAAGCAGCAACATGTTTTCAAGTATTCCCCTACACCCTTTCTCTGTCTAGTACTCAGCTCTTTTTTTTTTTTTTTTTTTTTTTGGCCATGTAATCAGTCACTTGTGTCCCTCATAATGACTACTGGTCTACAGAACTGATGCCCATATACCATCCCTGAGTCAAAGAGCCCTTACTTTAGCTGCTTTGGAGGAATCCACCCAACCTACCAGACATTCACTCTCTTTGCTTCTGTCTTAGCCACTGTGAAGAGACATTGTCTTAATCAGGGTTCCTATTCCTGCACAAACATCATGACCAAGAAGCAAGTTGGGGAGGAAAGCTTACACTTCCACATTGCTGTTCATCACCAAAGGAAGTCAGGACTGGAACTCACACAAGGTAGGAACTTTGAGGCAGGAGTGGATGCAGAAGCCATGGAGGGGTGCTGTTTACTGGCTTGCTTCCCCTGGCTTACTCAGCTTGCTTGCTTTCTTTTCTTTTTTTTTTTCTTGTTTGTTTGTTTTGTTTTTGTTTTGTTTTTTTTTGAGACAGGGTTTCTCTGTGTAGTCCTGGCTGTCCTGGAACTCACTCTGTAGACCAGGCTGGCCTCGAACTCAGAAATTTGCCTGCCTCTGCCTCCCAAGTGCTGGGACTAAAGGTGTGTGCCACCACTGCCCGGCTCAGCTTGTTTTCTTATGGAAACCAGGACCACCAGCCCAGGGATGGCACCACCCACAATGGGCTGGACCCTCTCCCCTTGATCGCTAATTGAGAAAATGCCTTACAGCTGGATCTCGATGTAGGGATTTCCCCAAGGGAGGTTCCTTTCTCAGTGATAACTCCAGCTTGTGTCAAGTGGACACACAAAACTAGCCAGGACAGATGACTAGATTTGCCATGCTGGACCCATGCTAGTATTCTTGTTCAGGGCTTCATTAGGATAGAGTGTTGCAGGTTGTTAGCTGATCTCAGGTCATTTCTAGAAAGTTCTCCAGCACCACTGCCCCTTCTCCACACTCCTGTTATTAGAGGAGTTTATTATATCAGGAACCTCGGGCTCTTCTTAGATTAACCTCTTCGCCTGAGAGTAAACTGGAATCAGAGAGCAGAAATCTTTTGTTTTATTATTATTATTATTATTTATTTTTTTGCAGTGTATCACTGTGTAGTCCTGACAGGCTTGGAGTTTCATTTGTAGACCAGGCTGTCCATTGTCTCAGAGTTTGGCCTGCCTCTGCCTCCTGAGTGGTGGGATCGGAGTTTCAGGACAGCTAGAACTGTTACACAGAGAAACCCTGTCCAAAAATAAAAAGAAAGAAAAGAAAAGAAAAAAAGAAAGAAAAGAAAATCCCCTGAACCTTCACCCAGCCGATACACTGTTCTGAAAGATATCTGTACTCCCCTGAACACTGACGCTCTGGTGTCATCCCCTTCCCCATGTCCTGCCTTTTTGTGCTTATGACCCCTGTATAAATAAGTAAAAATTACTATTTGATTTAAAAAAGAAAGAAAGGAAGGAAGGAAGGAAGGAAGGAAGGAAGGAAGGAAGGAAGGAAGAAAGGAAGAAAGGAAGAAAGGAAGAAAGGAAAAAGAAACACAAATGAGGGGGAAAAAACAAGCCTGGGTTCTGAGGTCTGTATGCTCTACTTAGGTGAAGTTTCTTTTTTTTTCTTTTTCTTTTCTTTCTCTTCTTTTTTCTTTTTTTTTTTTTCTTTTTCTTTTTGGTTTTTCGAGACAGGGTTTCTCTTATAGCCCTGGCTGTCCTGGAACTCACTCTGTAGACCAGGCTGGCTTCGAACCCAGAAATCTGCCTGCCTCTGCCTCCCAAGTGCTGGGTTTAAAGGCATGCGCCACCACTGCCTGGCTAGGTGAAACATAAATTTCTATGTCCTTTCCATAGAAAAATATCGCCAGATGGGCACTTGCTCCCGAGTCTCACTGAGCATCCCTGGAGCCTCTACCTTCCTCAGAGTCAGCCCTCTAGCACGTGTTCCCAAACTCAACAGGCTCTCTTGCGATCTTTTCTAATATTATAGAAGAAGAGAATGACAAATGCAGCGGCATTACGTTGTTTTTTTTTTCCCCTCGGAAACTTGAAGGTGTCCATGAGTTCCAGCGATGAAGCTCGGGTCCTTTACCCTGCTGAGCCGTCTCAGCCCCTCCCCCAAGCGATGTCTTATAATTGTAGTTCTCGACTAATGCACTTAACCTGGACAGGACTTTGGCAAGTCATCTCTTCTATTGTTTTCAGACAAGTAATCCCCAGCAAATGTGATGTGGAAGACAGACTATTACAAGATGCTGGCTCTGGCTGGGAAGCTAATTAGTGGTATGACCTCCACCATTTGACTTGACTCCTCAGCCTGTTTTGTCAGCTGTAAAATAAAGGGCTTGAGGAAGGCGCTCTCTGGAGTCCCTTTCAGGCCTGGGGATTTAACGGTTGAAAGAACCACCCTAGATTGTTCTCTTTTGAACGCCCATATCGAGATCCTGCAACCAACTTTTATTCTAATGTGGGTTTTGCTCTCAGAAGACGTTCTTCTATCTTTTTTTTTTTTAAGATTTATTTAGTTTTATGTGTATTGGTGTTTGGCCTGCATGTATGTCTGTGTGAGGGTGTCCAATCCCCTGGCATTGGAGTTACAAACAGTTGTGAGCTGTGATGTAGGTACTGAGAATTAAACCCAGGAAGAGCAGCTAGTGCTTTTAACTGATGGGCCATCTCTCCAGCCCTCTTCTTCCTATCTTAAATTCCTCGTTCTGTGAGTCTTCTTCTTCATCTTTTTTTTTTTTAAAATTAGTCCTTTTTTTTTTTTTAAATTAGTCCTTTTAATAGTCTTCTCAACCCTCTCCCTTTTTTCAGACAAGGTCTTACTAAGTTGCCCAGGTTGGCACTGAACTCATTCTGTAGCTCAGGCTACCCTTAAACCTGCAATCCCCTAACCTCAGTCTGCCAAGTGTCTGGGATTATAGGCCTTCGCCACCAAGCCCAGTTTTCTCTTTTATCTAAGTCTTTTTAAGACAGGCTTAGTCTTAATAAAAATTACCAGACTGCCATTGGTAAAATCATTTCTAAGTAATTGCTTACATGAGAAGTGGCAATAGTAATGTCCAAAGGCTTCCCTTAGATATTGTGCCTCTGGGGGAGATAAGAGAAACTTTAGTATTGTGGGTGTATCATCCAGTATCCCCATTTTCCTGGACTGGATTATATGCTTCCAGGATACATTCACAGAGCTGGTAGACTGGCTAAAGGTACCATATTAAGAGAATAAACTAAAACCAGGTATGGTAGTACATGCCTGTACTCCCAGCCCTCAGGAAAGGGGGCACAAAGATGTTCAAGGCTAGCCTAGGTTACATAGTGAGATCATGGCTCTAAGTTAATTGATCAACGAACTCATTAATTCCTAGATTCCCACAGAATCCAATTCAAAATGGCGGCCCAAGTCAACAATTCTTTCTCTTCATTTTGGTAAATTGGCTCTTCTTCTAGTAAATCTTCTTAAAATGTGTTGTATGTGTCAGTATATGCCACGTGTGTACAGGTGGCCAGAGAGGCCAGAAGACGGAATGCAAACTAGAGTTCCAGCTGGTCGTGAGTCACCTGCTCTGGGTACTAAGAACCCAATGAGGTCCTCTGGAAGAGCAGTAAGTGCTATTAAGCATTAAATCGTCTCTCTAGCCCCAGTCAACCAATGTTTAAAGTCTACAATGATTGCATGTACATTAACTTCTTTAAACAATTGAATGAGAAGACAAGTAAGCTTTAGTCTCGTTTGCCTCCCTGCTTACCCAACGACAGTTCCCAGAGTTCGTTATGGTTAATCCTAGGCTTAAATCCTAAAACCTTAAGTCTATAACCTTGCAACACATAAAGAGGTGATATATATCTCTCCTCCCTGACCAACACCTCCAGATAGATAGATAGATAGATAGATAGATAGATAGATAGATAGATAGATAGAATAGATACATAGATACATAGATAGATACATAGATACACAGATAGACAGATAGACAGATAGACAGATAGACAGATAGACAGATAGACAGATAGACAGATAGACAGATAGATAGATAGATAGATGTTCCATTAAATCCCAAGGGAGCTGAGCATTTTCCCTACTCTAGTGGCACTGTAGCCATTGTACGGTTGCAATGCACTGTGGCACCAGTGTGGGTGTGCAGTAATGAACCATGCTGCCAGAAGTAACAGGATGACGTCCTTACTACTGAATAATGATTAGAGATTACTATGTTACTGGTTTATCAATGTACTGTACTAACTTATTTTATAATGTACCCTTTTTTAAAAAAAAAAGCTTCATTTCTGTTTTTTAAAGTGTGTGTGTGTGTGTAAGTCTGTCTCTGTGTGTGTATCTGTGTGTCTATGTGTCTGTATGTCTGGGTGTCTCTGTATATATATGAGGGCACTGGACACTGGACGCTCTGAAGCCTGAGTTGCAGGTGGTTGTTAGCTGCCAACACGGGTGCTGAAAAGCAAACTCAAGTGTTCTGGAAAACAGATGTGGGCTCTTAACCACTGAACCATCTCTTCCATAGAATGTACTCATACCACTTACAAGGAAAAGGATTATAACTGAAACAGCAGATCAAGTCCCATCAGCAGCTGTCTCGTGTATCTCCCACGTGCCACACTTGATTGTTTAATGTCTTAGTATACTCTCCCATCTTATCCATTGTGACGTAGGAGCAATAAGCTATACCATATAGCCTACTTATGTAATAAGCCATACCGCCTAGGTTTGTGTAAGCACCCTTTGATGTTCACACAATGATAAAATCGTTCCCCACACATTTCTCAGTCTGAAAAGTACATATATATCTCTGTCTATGTGTCCTGAAAATATGGCGTCTTCACTGTGTAAAGTCCGCCACAGTTTTATTCATTCTAAGATATTATTCAAATTCTGTGTTTATAATGACTCACATAGTATTCCCTTAGGTCTTTTGCTCATTTATCGATATCGGTTTTTAAGCAACTGAAAATGTGATGGAGGTTGCTTCTAGGGTAGGAACCTTTATTATTTCTTACAAGCAGTCTAGAGTCGATGTGGTCCAACGGTCTGATGACATTTGAAGTTCCAGTGTTTTTCAGGTTAGTTCAACAGCTCGGTACTGTCGAGAAGATTCTTTCGGATTCCTCTCTCTGCTTTGCTCTTCTCGGATAAAAGTGAGAAATTTCACGTTCTCAACACGACTCTCACAGCTGTAGCTATTACTCACCACACAGCAGCATAGACAGGCAAGAAAAAGACTGTTCCCTCTCACGTGCCTCCTTTTTGAGCCAGATCTTGTTCCTCAAGATTTAAATACACGTGTATACTAAACCAATCTTTGGCAAAGGAACCGAAGCCACATTGAACAAACAGAAGACAGGTTTCTGGGCTGCATATGTCTTTGTTTGTTTGCTTGCTTGCTTGCTTGCTTGTTCGTTTTTTACATAGTCCATGAACTTTTTTTTTTTTTTTTTTTTTTTTGGTTTTTTGAGACAGGGTTTCTCTGTGTAGCCCTGGCTGTCCTGGAACTCACTCTGTAGACCAGGCTGGCCTCGAACTCAGAAATCCGCCTGCCTCTGCCTCCCAAGTGCTGGGATTAAAGGTGTGCACCACCACCGCCCAGCGAACTATGTATTTTTGTTTTTAAGACTTTTTAATTTCGTGTGTGTGTGTGTGTGCGCGTGTGTATAAGTATTTTGGCTGTATATATATGTAAGAGCACTAAATGCATGCCTGGTACCCAGGGAGGCCAGAAGAAGCTATCTGATTCCCAAGAACTGGAGTTTTGGGTGATTGCAAACACCCATGTAGGATGTGGGAACTAAAACCAGGTCCTCTGAAAGAGCAGCCAGTGCGCCTAACTGCTGAGCTCACTCTCCAGACTCAAGTTTTATATTTTAAATGAGGGAGAGAATGAGAAATAGTCCATCTTACATATGTGTTGTTTTGGTTTTGTTGGTTGAGACCTAGTTTCTCTCTGTTGTTCTGGATGTCCTGGAACTTCCTATGTAGACGATGCAGGCCTCAAACTCACAGGGATCTGCCTGCCTCTACTTCCTGAGTGCTGGGACTAAAGTTATGCAACACTACACTGGCCCTTATCTTTAGGTTCTACATCTGTGGAGTAAACTAACCCAGGATTGGAAATACTTACCAAGAAAAAAAATACAACTGTGTTAAACATGTACACTTTTGTCTTGCCATTGCTTAAGGAACAATGTATAACTACTTACGTAGAATTTACATTGTATTGTGCATTACAAGAAACTTCGAGATGGCAGAGCTTATTGGAGGATGTCTGCAGGTTACCTGCAAGTTCTGTGCCATTTTACCTGAGTAAAATGGATTTTTAATTTAATTAAAAATTGTATCCATAGAAGTCTTCGAGGTACATTGCCACACTCTGTAACATGGAAAAATGATTTTAAAAAAATGTGAGTTCGGGCTGGAGAGATGGCTCAGTGGTTAAGAGCACTGACTGCTCTTCCAGAGGTCCTGAGTTCGATTCCCAGCAACCACATGGTGGCTCACAACCATCTGTAATGGAATCCAATGCCCTCTTCTGGTGTGTCTGAAGACAGCTATAGTGTACTCATCATATATATAAAATAAATAAATAAAATATAAAAAAAAAAAGAAGTTTAAAAAAAAATGTGAGTTCAGTGTCCATAAGTAATGCATAGGTGTTCCTAAAGGATGCTGTCGTCCTGCAGTCATAGAGGTGAATAGTTATAGGAAACCACGGGGCTCACAAACCCAAAATATTCACTAATCTGGCTACTTACAGGAAACGTGTGCTTGCCCCTCACTCACGATATCAGCCGGGGACACAGAGTGTTCCTGTACAAAGCTGTATGATCGGTGAGGACAAACAAAATTGAGCTCTTCCCAGCAAGGCTGGAAAGAGGGGGAATAAATGGATCAGGTAAGAGCTAGCAATGTCTGTGTACTTTGCCACACATTTTCTCTAGAACTTTCGATTGGTGGAAAGCAGATTCAGCTTAAAATGTCTCCCCACTGGGAAGAGAGTTGACTCACATTGCTACAGTCTCAGGACAAAGTGTGCTACAATGACAAAAACAGCTATAACATTAGAAAAATGACAAGAACATGCAAGAGAACGTCCCTCACGGTGTCATATGCCACATGGTTAGTTTTGTGCACCTGATCCCTGCTTACCTCTTTGGCATCCCCTGACATCTCAGCCACACACTCAATAATGCTGCTTCTCCTGTAGAGTGTTCACAAATCTCCAATCTTACCAAGACGTTTCCTAACCTCTGTTCATGTTGCTGCGTCTACCTGGAGTACGTTTCCCTCTTGCCTACCTGGCCAACATCTTAGATGAAACTTTAAGGCCTAACTCAGGTGTCACGCCTTTAAAGAACCATAGAAAATGTCCCTTACAGTCTACCTTACTTTCCTATCTTTTCCAGGTTTCCCTGGGCTGGGGTGAAGGGGGGCGGTGGATGTGGGGAGCCAGAGACAAGAGCTTCCTCACACTTATTTGCTTTGTGATATGATTCCAGGAGACAGGAACTGGGAAGAAGAGATCAAAAGTTAGAAAGCAGTAGAAAGGAAGCAAAAATGGGTAGAAGGTTACAGAACACATTTACTGTTACTGGCAAGGAGACTCCATCCTCCTGGAAAGAAAGAAAGCAAAAATGGGTAGCAGGTTGGTTACCGAACACATTTACTGTTACTGGCAAGGAGACTCCATCCTCCTGGAAAGAAAGAAAGCAAAAATGGGTAGCAGGTTACAGAACACATTTACTGTTACCGGCAAGGAGGCTCCATTCTCCTGGAAAGATTCCAAGCAATGAGAATTCAGAACGATTTGCTCAAAGAAGAAGGGATACTTCTGTACTTTTCTTTGTCTAAGCTCTCAGGCTTTTATGTTTGCATAGAAAGGGGAGCCTTAGGGTTGGAAACAAAAGATACCCACTGCAGCGATCGTGTGTCATCTTGGCTCAACTGGTTACTATGGATACCAAATGGATACAAGGTGTCTGGTCCATTCCACAGCGTGTTTTACTCGGTCTGCCTGGAGCCTTCGTGTGTCTGTCACAGGGCCTTCAAGGAGGTGGGTAAACATGTCCATGAGAGAGCAAGTCTGGTAGCATTGGAGGAACAGGTACAACCTTTTGACTGTTTTCATTCAAGGCTTGGTGTTTATTCCTTTCACCACTGCCCGGCTAGGTTGCTCTTTGTCTTGGAGGGTGTAGAACAATGAGCCTTACTGAATAATGGTTGTTACCTTTTCTCATTTACACTTACCATTCAGTGTGGTGGCACTGAGAATCCCAGTTAGCATCATGTTGTTGTCATGAGGTAATCTACCAAATTTCATGTTGTTCCAGGTCCTGTGAACTATTTTTATGTTGTGCCAGAGAGCAGGGATGTTAACCTACGTCTGTGGCAATAAAGTGCATGTACACTGTTCTGCCTCTGACATGAAAGGCAGCTTTTGTCCCTCTTTATTGGCAGGACTGAGAAGAATCTATTCCCAAGGGCATTAACCACGTGCCAGGCAATTTATTTTATAGTAAGTAGTACACACCCAGCATAGCAGCAGAGATTGGAGCTGTTGTAAGGTTAAGTTTCTAGTAGTTTACCATGGTTTTCTCTGACGGAGCTTGCTTTTTTGCAGTGGTCAAACAGGTTCAATAATGGACTTGAACGAGAATATGAACACCTAGCTAGGGAGTGCTGGTGTACCCCTTTAATCCCAGCATTCAGGAGGTAGAGTCAGGGGCATCTCTGAGTTTGAGGCCAGCCTGGTTTACAGAGCGAATTCCAGGACAGCCAGGGCCACACAGAGAAACCCTATCTTGAAAAAAAAAAACAAAAACAAAAACAAAAAACCCAAACCAAAACAAAAGAATCTGATGAGTACCAACAAATCTATATGCTAGTCTTTTACAGAGATAAGAATTTTTGTGTTTCCCCTCAGGCTGCTGTAGTCATTCTGATTTAATTACTGTTTTACCCAGAGAAGGTATGTGGTTTCAGGGTTTTCCACTGTTTCTTTTTCTTTCTTTTTCTTTCTCTATCATAATAATTCTTTGCTACACAATAGGGAAACCAATACAAGAATTCTGCCAGTTGCTACATACACATCATATACACTTCAACTGGACATTTAGGAGTATAAATGTGGGGTGAATCTCTAACTCCCCTAAAGTCAGCCTGGGCTAGTTGGTCTCCATGAATGCCCTCTCTACCTGCAGGCTATGATGATCTTATTGTCTCCCGGTATGGTGTCAACTTAGAACTGTATCCCACAGGCCTTGAAATGTCTGTAAGCTTTCCTTTTCTCAGTGTAGTGTCTCTATAAATAGATACATTTGGGGATTGTTGGAAGAATATGCAGGATACGAATCTGTGCTAGAACTGCAAGCTATTTAATCAGCATCCCCTTCGCATGATAAGGCTCTGGGTCTAGAGCTTGCTTAGCGGTGTACTGGGTAAGGGTCTGTGATTTTCCATGGGGACAGCTAGTACTGGGCCTTCTGCTCACCAGCTGTCCACTTTTTAAGTGACATATGTAGGTCAAATGGCACTCCAGCGGATGCTCACTTAACGTTCCCGAGGAACACCGCTCCGGTAGCCATTATCTCAGAAGCCTGTGGGCAAGGCGCTTGGTTGCTGCTCTGGCCTTGCAGCTCGTTGTTGTAATTACGTCCGCTTTCTTTCTCTCTGACAAGGGCTGCTGCCATCTGGCCTCTGCTATTTTGGATGCTTATTGATTGAGTGAGTGAGTGAAGAAATCCAGTTCCATGGCAGAACCTCTCACTGTGTCCTTTAGTTAGGGTTTCATTGCTGGGAAGAAATATCATGACCAGGCAACTCTTATAAGGGCAAATGTTTATTTAATTGGAGCTGGCTTACAGTTTCGGAGGTTCAGTCCATTATCCTCATTAGTCGAAAGCATTGCTGGAGGAGCCGAGAGTTCTACATCTCAATCCAAAGGCAGCCAGGAGGAGGCTGTCTTCCACAGGCAGCAAGGAGGAAACTGGAATTCCACACTGGGTGGAGCTTAAGCATAGGAGACCTCAAAGCCCACCCCCACAGTGACACACTTCCTCCAACAAGGCCACACCTACTCCAACAAGACCACACCCACTCCAACAAGCCCACACCCACTCCAACAAGGCCACACCTACTCCAACAAGGCCACACCTACTCCAACAAGCCCACACCCACTCCAACAAGCCCACACCCACTCCAACAAGGCCAAGCCTCCTAATAGTGTCATTCCCTGTGGGCCAAGCATTCAAACACATAAGTCTATAGGGGACAAACCTATTCAAACCACCGCACTAGCAAATACAGTAGACAGCTACCATTGACTATCCCAAAGAAGCCAACGGCACCCTCATCACGGAATTTCTGTCTTAGGGATTTAATATGTCCTCTGGGCTCTTAGGTGAAACACAGTTAGGGGGTGAGTCTTAGACCTTATATTCTACTTCTCCCTGTCAATCTAACTTCCTCGAGATGCTGTCCTTAAATCGAGGCAGTCATGTCCCCTTCATCCCCTTCATCTGTGCTTCCCTTCCCCACTGTATATTAAAATGGACTCAGGTGGTCTTGCTTCACCATAAGAATCTACGCTGCCAATGATAATTTTGTCCACTTTTATATCCTGCCCTCTGTGGCTTGTTACTATCAAGATCCACCCCTATACCTTTGTTCAAACAAGTAACACTGTTTCTCACCTCATCAGAAGTAAGTGCAGGGCCTCCAGGCAAGAGGAGGCTGCTCTCGCTAGGCCAGTGGTTCCCAACCTGTGGGTTAAGACCCCTGTGAGGGTCAAATGACACCTTCACAGGGGTCACCTAAGACCATCAGGAAACACAGATATTTACATTACAATTCATAATAGTAGCAAAACTACAGTTATGAAGTAGCAACAAAAATAATTATGGTTGGGGGGTCACCACAACATGAGGAATTGTATGAAAGGGGTGCAGGGTTAGGAAGGTTGAGAACCACTGCTCTAGGCAAATCGGAAAGAACTGCTTAGCTAAACAGAGCATGTATATTGGAATGTGTGAGTAGAAATGTCACAGGCTGAATGCTGTCGTGCTGAGTCTCAGGCTCCCGTTTTTTTTCTATCATGGACTTTGCTATAGATGACTTCTCTGGGCTGTCCATTCTGTCTCCTTGTTAGTTCCATTAACATGTTGTTCAGTCTTGGGTCTGACTACCAGCACTGTTTGCTCTATAAATACAAAAAACAAGTCTCTCTCTCTCTCTCTCTCTCTCTCTCTCTCTCTCTCTCTCTCTCTTTCTCCCTCCTTCCTTCCCTCCCTCCCTCCCTCCCTCCCTCTCTGTTTTTGTTTTTCAAGACAGGGTTTCTCTGTATAGCCCTGGCTGTCCTGGAACTCACTCTGTAGACCAGGCTGGCCTTGAACTCAGAAATCCGACTGCCTCTGCCCCCAAGTGCTGGGATTAAAGGCATGTGCCACCACTGCCCAGCAAGCATCTCTTTAAATGCTGTACAGAGGCTGTAATGGCTACTTTAAATGCCAACTTTGCACAATTTATAATCTCCTGGGAAGAGAGTCTCGATGACAAATTGTCTACATTGGTTTGGCCTGTGGCCATAGCGGCCGGGGAATATCTCAAGCTGATTGATCTGAGGAGACCTAGCCCATTGTGGGCAGCACCATTCTCTAGGCAGGGGGGCCTGAATTATCTAAAATTAGAAAAATCAAGCTAGCACAAGCAAGCAAACAGCATGCATGTATTTATTGTTCCCTGCTCTCGACTATAGATATGATATAGCCAGCTGCTTCAAGTTCCTACCACTGTGATTTCCCAGCAGTGACGGACTATAACCTGGAACTGTAACGGCAGATTCTTTACTGTCCCAAGTTGCTTTTTATCAAGATATTTTTATGACAGAAATAAAACTAAAACAGAGGTTTTCTTTTTACATGGCCTGCCCAGAATGAAAATTGGCTACTTGAGCCCATTTTTTTTTTTTAATCTAAATGCTTCCTTGTCAAAAGCTAGCCAGTCCATAGGTCTCACAATTACCTATACCTTTAAAAAGTTCAGAGACATCTCTATGTGTGTATAGAAGACAAGAAAGAACTTCAATGGACGTGATTCGCTGGGCACCGGGAGCCTGGTCCTGCCGGGAACCTCTGAACACCTGTGTCAGAATAAAGCCGGTGGCACAGAAGAGGAAACACCGGTTGACCAGTTCCGTGCTGCCGTTGTGAGAGGTGGTACAGTGCTAACTCTCCCACCCACTGGGTGCCTGCACAGAAAGGAAGTAGATAAGTTTCGCCAGGCATTTCATGTTCTGTCAAAGAAGACACAGTGTAAAATGCAAGAGATGCTTCATCCGCTTGAGGCAAAAAAAAAAAAACGATGTCAGAGCACAGTTGCTATGGCACCAAGGGCACAGCAAAGGGCGGGGAGGGGGGCAAAAAGTATGAGGAAGAAATCCAAGAAGTCACACACACGTGCCTGCCTCCCTTACTGTATTAACAGACTACACCCTGGTTGTCATCCTCTGTGCCTGCCACCTATCTTAGACACTAAACACATTAAAAATAGAAACACAGGCTAGATTGGTGGTGTGAGCCCTGAGAAGACGGCAGCACTTCCCTGACGCTCTCCTGCCAAAAGCCAGATCCCAGGAAGAAATGTCTGGCAAACAAATTAAGGGACCTTGTCCTCCTGCTCCCCCCCCCCCCCCCCATGTGACTATTCTGAAAGACAAACTCTGGGGAATTAGCTAACTAAAGATCAAATGTGATACTGAGGCTGGGTTTTGTTTTGTGAAAACAAATGTTATTGGGACAATGAGCAAAGGCTGAGTCTAACCTATAGGTTAAACAATGTATTTTTTGTTGTTTGTTTGTTTGTTTTTGTTTTGTTTTTCGAGACAGGGTTTCTCTGTATAGTCCTGGGTGTCCTGGAATTCACTCTGTAGACCAGGCTGGCCTCCAACTCTGAAATCCGCCTGTCTCTGCCTCCCAAGTGCTGGGATTAAAGGCGTGCGCCTCCACCGCCCAGCTAACAATGTATTTTTGAATTGATGTTTATTTCCTGATTTGTCCTCTTATGTGGAGGGTAGTTTGAGAAGGTCCTTGTTTTTATGAAAATATACCGCGGTGTGTCAGGCATAAAGAACATCATCTCTGAAATTCTCCAACAGAAAGTGACAGTAAAACTTTTTGTTTTGTTTTGTTTTTGTTTTTTGTTTTGGTTTTTTTTTTCCGAGACAGGGTTTCTCTGTGTAGTTCTGGCTGTCCTGGAACTCATTCTGTAGACTAGGCTGGCCTCAAACTCAGAAATCTGCCTGTCTCTGCCTCCCAAGTGCTGGGATTAAAGGCGTGCGCCACCACTGCCCGGCCAGTAAAACTTTTAAAATTTGAAAAAAACTTTTAAAAAAATGAAGATATGAAGGATATTTTGTAGGTTTTTTGTACAGATACTGGGAAATTATGTCCAAATGAAGCTTAAATTTTTAACATATGTATTCATGTAGATATGTATACAAATATGAATCTATGCATGTATGTATGTATGTATGTATGTATGTGTGTGTGTGTGTATGTATGTATGTATGTATGTATCACTCTTTGTATATCTATCTTAAGCACCTAGCATAAGGCTTCCTGTCACATAGAAGACGGTATATGTATGTTTGATAGGGGAACAAACCAAGGACAGGTTTTGAGCTATCTAGCACTGTCTTTTTCTTCTTTTTTTTTTTTTTTTTTTTTTTTTTTTTTGGTTTGGTTTTTCGAGACCGGGTTTCTCTGTGTAGCCCTGGCTGTCCTGGAACTCACTCTGTAGACCAGGCTAGCCTCTAACTCTTGAATTTAGAAATCCGCCTGCCTCTGCCTCCCAAGTGCTGGGATTAAAGGCGTGTGCCACCACCACCCGGCTGTCTTTTTCTTTAATGATAATTCAGAATACCCTGCTTAGAAGAGTTCTTTCACCCTAAGACATGTATTTTCCTAAAGAAAATTGAACCTGGGACCATGAATATTGGCTGAGTTCATACACGTAGGTAGGCATTTTTTTTTTTTTAGTGTCAAAAAATTCTATATTATCCTGGAATTTACTATAGTGCTCCCATTCGGAAAGAGGCTGAAAATCCATCAAGAAAGTCCTTTAGGTGTAAGTTTCTAGAGCTGAGGATCTCAACTCCACGTGGGATCACGTGACCGAATGTGGTGGTCAGGAATAATTCGGTAAGAGTCAAAGGTTTCCAAATACACAGTGACCAAATATGAATTCAAAGTCAAGTGTTATGAATCTCAATACACAAACTGTGCCCTGGTCATTCCTCCACTACACAGTGTCGGTGAGTGACACTCAAAGCAGCTTAGACCAGATTCAGGCCAACTATTCGGAGCTTATGGACATAGAATAGTCTAGTGATGGAAACAGTAACTTCCTTCCCCAACACATGTCATGTGACTGCATTTGGATCAGATTCTGTTAGACAAACATGTCATTAGTATGGAAACTTTCTTTCATCTCTAAGGAACAAGAAAATTGCTTACATACCGAAGAATTGGAGTTTGTTGTTTTTCGAGACAGGGTTTCTCTATGTAGCCCTGGCTGTCCTGAAACTCATCCTGTAGATCAGGCTAGCCTCAAACTCACATAGCTCTGCCTGCCTCTTATCTCTCAAGTGTTGAGATTAAAAGGTGTGCACCACCACAGCTGACAGAGAATTGCTTCAGAATACATTTCTTTATGATTTATTATCAGCAGTGTTTGATTTGTGTACCTATTTTTATATAACTATATATCCAGAGTTCTGTTAAAATTTCACAGGTTTGACGGAGGTAACATGTGGCAAAAGTGAAGGAATCCCTGGTATAAGTAAAGGCAAAAAGAGTTTTAATTCTCTGGAAATAAACTTAATAATACATTTTTATTAAATAAAAGAAAGAATATAAACAGTATGTTGTTGTTGTTTTTTTTAACTGTACATTGAAAGCATTTAAGATGTCACCTAACATCTGTCTGTTGCTTTATAGCAAAGTCTTAACGGTGTCAAGTAGTTTCCACTGAGAAGAAAACACACTGACACTCAGAAATCGGCAGGTGAGAGTTGGAAGACACAAGAGAGCTCTAAGGAGCCAGCGAGAGTCACTGATGCTTGAACATGGTTAATCCCCTAACTTCCTTTTACATAACCCAGGGAATCCTTTTTTTAGCCACAGCTAGTTTGAGTCAGGCTCCTCTAAGATCGCTACAAAACCTGTCACCACCAACACACACAAAAACTGAAACCGGTGGTTTGTCACACTCGGAGACTTCACCACGTTGGAGATGTATTCATCGTGGTTCTAAAGAAACCTTAAATAGGACCTTCTTTGGATCCTCACGCGGCGCTCCAGCGTTCAGGCTCCCCCACCCGACCCCACCCCCACCCCACCCCCACTACCGGAGATTTTCCTTTTGGCCTCTTCTTTCTCAGTTGCACTCAAGATCTGGACCAACCCCAGCGTCTCAGTTTGACATATGTGGCGACACATTTGGAGTCTTCTTTCTTACGTAACCTCTCACAAGCTGCTGTATGTCATTGGGATTCAGCCAACCAACCCATTCTCTATAATTCTCATAGTTTTGAGTCTCAAGGCTACGATAAACCATATTGTTATATGGCAGTTTTGGAGAGGTGGTAAATTTTAAAAGAATGTGAATCTGGGACTGCAGTGCCTGGATATTAAGAAAAACAGTGAAGAGGCAAGTAGATTACAGCTTTGCATTGTGGGAAAGAGAAGACTCCCTGGGGACCAATGTGAACTGAGTATATTTTCTTGTATGAAAAATCCATTATATATGACCTTGCCAATCTCATTCTAAATTCAATTGCATGCTTTAAAGACTCCTGAAGTCAGTATGAAATTCAAAAACATGTATATTATTCCTTGGGAGTGATCTGCAATATATATATATATATATATATATATATATATATATATATATATATATGATCATAAAAATATGGTTCAGAGAAAAAGAAATATAAACAGTTTATGCATAAATGATAAAGTCCTAGATCTCAACCAGGATTACAGAAATGTGTATTAAAACAACAATAGCATACTATATCTTACTAACAGATCAGCAAAGGTTAAGAACAGACCCTCTCAGATACATATTGCTGGTAAAAATTCAAGTTAGCATAAACTCCTTGGATGGCATTTTTGTAGTATTTATCTAAATTTCAAACACATCTGTTTCTTTGACCTAGAAATTCCATTTCTAGAAATATACAGATTCACCACACAAGCATGAAGGAGCTTATATTACAAAGTTATTTATTATGGCAGCTTGTCACAGTAAAAATCTAAAATCACCCTAATGGTATTTCAGCAGGGAAACAGTTTAATATAGGAAATTTATGTTGTGAAAGAGGTGCATGGCAGAGGCAGAGCGTTAGGTGGGGAAAGCTGGGTATAAGATTATGTATGAGGGAGTGAATTCTGAATAGGATTTAAACATGACAAAATGGCAGAGAGATACTGATGGCTTCTAAAAAGTAGACTTTTTGTTGAGTTTGCTTGTTGGCTCTTTTGTTTGAGATGGTATCCCTGTGTACCCAGGACTGGCCTGGAACTCACTACATAGCCCTTGCTGTCGAAGCTCAGCCCTCTTAATGTTAGGATTACAGGTGTTAGCCACCAAATCTATGTGGTGGGGGCAAGTGAACTTCTTGTCCTGTAAATAGAAAGATAAGGAGGGCGTATGCTACTGGATTATACTTCTAGTTGGGAGGCTGAACTTTGCCCCCTGTGTATCAGGAGATTGGATGAGGAAGAAGGCAGAAAACGCTGAGATACTGAGGAAAAAAGCATAGCCCCAAAACATCAGGGTTCTGCTCCATGAAACTGGACTGCGTAGCTATTTGCTTTCACATCTGCCTTAGATTCAGCTAGCCCTGTGACAATTGCCACGAATACATGAATAGCTCAAGAATGAACGTTAGAAGGAAGAGTCCCTAGAGATTTGAAGGAAAAATGTATCCAGGTCCTAAAAGCAAGTCAGGAAGCAAAGAAGGAGGGGGAGGAGGAGGCAGAGCAGAAGGAGTAGGAAGAAGGAAAAGGAAGGAGGAACAGGAAGAAGGAGGAGGAGGGAAGGAAGGAAGGAAAAGAGGAAGGGAAGGGAAGGAAAAGGAAGGGAAGGGGAAGGAAGGAAGGAAGGAAGGAAGGAAGGAAGGAAGGAAGGAAGGAAGGAAGGGAAAAAAGAAAGGAAAGGAAAGAGGAAAGGAAAGGAAAGGAAAGGAAAGGAAAGGAAAGGAAAGGAAAGGAAAGGAAAGGAAAGGAAAGGAAAGGAAAAAATGACTGGACTCTGTAGCATGGTTCATTTGGGAAGTCTCATTTTTAAGGAAAGCACCATACACATGCAACTAAAACCACACAGCCAGATCAGAAAGGATCCCATTATTTCTAATAACAGAGTACTTACCTATGAAATGTTTTGCCTTGAGTAAGACTCCCTCAAAATTTGCACCAAATGGCATTCTTGTTCTCAGAATCTCTCACTGTATATCTCCCCACAGTGTCTAACATCTACTTTCCTGAATCACTGAGTCTACCCTCAACCTCAGAGCCACGAATACCCAAAGGTTTTTTTCACACCTAGAGGGATGGACATCCAGTCACAGAGGTTACAGCTGATGATTCTATCACAAATACAGGAAATCTTATAGAAACACTGATACTTTTGTCACTACCATGACCACTAACTAAAAGTGACATCATCAGGCAGTAAATGGAGTTGACACCTCTTTCTTTCCTCTTTTGGGCAGCAAGAAAAGGATTAGCACGAGGGACATAGAAATTTTAATTCAGTTATTTGTGTATCTGTAGTTCCGTTTGTATATTATCATAAGTATATTGGAAACGCAGAATTGAAGGAAGACTTCTGCAGACCAGAAAGGTTGTAGATCTTGAAAATTCTTTTCTTTTTTTAGAGATTTCTTTTTTCTTTCTTTCTTTTTCTTTCTTTCTTCTTTTTTTTGGTTTTTAGAGACAATTCTTTTCTTTTTAAATTAAGGTTTTATTTTTTACTTTATATATATTGGTGTTTTGTCTGCACGTATGTCCATGTGAGGATGTTGGAACTGAAGTTACAGACAGTTGTGAGCTGACATGTGCGTGCTGGGAATTGAACCGGGGTCCTCTGGAAGAGCAGTCAGTACTCTTAACCACCGAGCCCTCTCATCAGCCATTCCTCTCTTTTTCCAAAGGGCTTGGAAATTCTATCTGGGACTCAGCATCTGCAGAGATGTGTCTCTCATCTTAATTCTCACACTTTTCTACTTTTGCGTGGCCTCATTGTCTCCTGGAACAGATGGGCTCTCCCATCTGCTAGCAAGCTTGATCTTCTAGTATTCCAGAAGATTCTAGCAGCTTCTAGAAGATGTCATATTTCTCACTTCATTTTAAAATTCTCCCAGGGAAATCTGAGTTACTTGTTATCACTTAACCCTAGACCAGTCAGGAGGGTGACAGTTTACTCTGTTTGGCCCAGCCCACACTGTACCTAAATCCTTAGGCCAAGGGATTTGAGTAGCATGATTGGCAGCTCCCTACAAACCCATATGGGGTGGAGAGTAGAGATGATACTCTACTGAAGGGAAGTGCTGATGTTACCAAAAGAAAAGTGCTGCTAAGCCGGGCAGTGGTGGCACTCATCTTTAATTCCAGCACCTGGGAGGCCGAGGCAGGTGGATTTCTGAGTTCAAGACCAGCCTGGTCTACAGAATGAGCTCCAGGACAGATAGGACTACACAGAGAAACCCTGTCTCGAAACAAACAAACAAACAAACAAATAAATAAAAAACCAACCAAACAAACAAACAAGAAAAGTGCTGCTAGTGTCTACCAAAGAACTGAAGACAGACAGGAGACAGACAGGAGACAGACAGACAGACAGGCAGACAGACAGACAGACCGGAGGTCTCTTTGAATTGAGATAAAGGCTCCTATTGAAACAGTGGAAGAAGGTGGAACAGGCTAAGATCTGGATAGTGTCAATGTGAGAAAAACAAGCAGACCCATTCACAGAATTCAGGGAGTAGGAATGGGGTGAGAGTGGAGTTCCTCCCATCTGAAAGTCAGGATTCCAGACTGGAAAGGACCCTGCTAATATTCCAGCTGAATTCACAATAATCCCATATGCTCCTGGATCATTATGCAAAGTACCCTGTGGAATTTTCTTGCCCTAAAAAGTTGGAACTTATTTTTTTAATTTTTTGTTGTTGTTGTTTTTGTTTTTCGAGACAGGGTTTCTCTATGTAGCCCTGGCTGTCCTGGAACTCACTCTGTAGACCAGGCTGGCCTTGAACTCAGAAATCCGACTGCCTCTGCCTCCCAAGTGCTGGGATTAAAGGCATGCGCCACCACTGCCCGGCGAACCTTATTTTATATAATATTTATCAACAGTTTCACTGGCCAGAACACTCTTTCCTTATATAACTGCATAAATACACATCTCACATGTGCATGAATATATATACATATATGAATATAGACATACATACATATATGTATATATTCATGTATATGTGTATAATATATACATATATATTTATGTATGGATGTATATTCATGTATGGAATATATAAATGCATGTGATATATATGTAGGTATGATAGACTGAGTATTAAAAAGGTGTGTTGGGTCTCTTGGCCCTTTAAATTCCTAAATACCTTGTCTACCTGTAAAAAAAGATCACTTCCCTTTACAATGAAGAATCCCTTGGACCATCTTCTAGTGTAGTTCAACTGCCAACAAATGGTCTCTCCGCTTACCTATCTGAAAATGTCTTTCTTTTGTATTGTTTTGTAGACAACCCTTTTAGAGCATTCTCCTACAGTTATGTCATCCACCCCACCCCTACCCCCATGCTGCAGCTTGGCTGTAACAGGCACAAGCATGACGCTTCTTTTGTTTTTATTTTACCTGTGGTTGGCCAACCTCTCATTCTCCTCCCTCACTCCTTTTGGGCTTTAGTTTTATGTTTGATAGTATTTGTATGGTCCCAAGGTCATTGCTGGCATAGTCTTTTTTTTTTTTAATTTTAATCTTTTTCTTCTTTGTGTTTGATTCGGTGATGGCTTCAAATTTGACGATCTTTCCTCTGCCCTCTAAGCAACTCTTGGCACTATTGGAGCAAGGCTACTTTTCAAAGCTTATAATAAATTCTTCTTTTTTTTTTTTTTGGTCATTTAAAAAACTGTCTAGTATTTTATCAGTTTTCCTTCTCTCTGTTTAATTTTTCCACTTCTTGTGCCATTAGTTACTCTTCTTGTTGCCGTGACAAAAGCAATTTGAGGAAAGCAGGATCTAGTTTGGCTCACAGTTCAAAGGTTCAGTCCGTTGTCCCAAAAGGCATGTAAGCAAAAACATGAGGCAGATGGACACATTGTACCCACGGTTTGGAAGCTGAAGACAATGAACGGTGGTGGTACTCAGTTCACCTTCTCCTTTTCATTCAGTCTAAGGCCCTAATCCATGGAATGGTCCAGTTAGGGTATTTCCACCTCAATTAACTACATCTAAAAAACTCCCTTATAGAAAGGTCTAGAAGTTTGTCTCCTAGATGATCTAGAGCCTGCCAAGGTGATAATACTAACCAACACACACATTCTCCATTTTCTCCATTGCATAGATAATTACAAACATATATGCATATACATATATTTTTCAGTCATATGCATCTGATAGAGATGTCTCTGGTTATGTAGCCAAGTTTAGATTTGGGCAAATTGGGGTTGAATCTTTACCTCTGCCACTTAGAATCTCTGCAGTCCTGAAGTTTTATTTTTCTTTGAATTCCAGATTCTTGTCTATAAAGTGTAGATAGTTAAAAAAAAAAAAAACCTCCCCTGCAGGGTTTCTGTGAGGTTGAAATGTGATCACACAGCATTGCAATAATCAGTACAGGACGGACTCAGCTCACACTCACTCACCTATGAGCCCTGGGCCTCTCCATCCTCTTCCTTCTAGGCCAAAACTCCATGAACACAGAAGCAGTTTTGCCTTGGTCCTTGATACAGCCACCCCATCAGAAGAACTTAATAAGTAGTTATTGAAAGAAAAAAAAAGGACAAAGTTCACCCCTAAATAATCAGAAAGGTCAAATGGTCACATCTAGCCTAGCGTTTGACGGAAAGTGGTTGATTGTATGGGACTTGAAATGGAATCAGACCTGCCTGTAAAGATCTCCTTCTGTGGGTGAAAATTCTCTGAAAAAATTTCGAGTTGTCTTGAGCCCAGACACTATGGTGGAAGCCCTGTTCAGCCCAGGGTGATCTTTAACCCCCTACATCCAGTAAATAATCTGCAGGGGCAGGTTCTGATGCTAAGGTCCTATTCCCCAATTGGCTCTTGATCTGTCAGTAAAGAAGCCATGGGCCAATTGCTGGGCAGAAGGAATAGGCGGGACTTCCAGGTCCTTGGAGGAAAAGATAGAGATGGCAGTGAAGAGAGGAGAGTTCAACAGGCTTTGGAGAGAGTTAAACCAAGCAGCCATGTGAGATCTCAGGAGGAGTGGTGGCCTGTGGCCCCTCCTGGGAATGTTTAGCAGGAATCAGATATATCTGAGCCACTAAAGTTTAGGGCAGGAGGGAGGTAAGGAGATACGAATATTGATAAGGAGCCGGGCTGTGGTGGCGCACGCCTTTATTCCCAGCACTTGGGAGGCAGAGGCAGGCGGATTTCTGAGTTCGAGGCCAGCCTGGTCTACAGAGTGAGTTCCAGGACAGCCAGGGCTATACAGAGAAACCCTGTCTCGAAAAACAAAAACAAACAAACAAAACAAGACAAAAGAATATTGATAAGGGCACACTTTTTCCAGTTGAGAGATAGTATCAGCCAGCAATTGTACCAAGAAGGCAAATTGAAAATGAGCAACCTTTGTGTGTCTTTTATCCTGGGTGGGGGCTAGTAGCATGGCTCGTTCCCAAAACTTAGGCGGGTAGCAAAAGCTACACGCAACAGTAATCCAGGCTGTACTCCAGTTGAAGACGCTGAGATCTTCAAGTCTTACCAAGGCCATGGTAATCTCTTACTTGTACAAGCCTGGGACCAATCGGATGCTTCAGTCCTTGGCTGAGAGGCACCAGCACCAGAAGGAAGAATGCTCAACCCTAAGGAGGCTATGAAGGCTCTGGGAGTAGCCCAGGGATGGAGCGAAGCCATTTTCCAGCCAATGTGACTTGGGACCTGGACGTAGTAACCAGTGTTGGACGGGTTCTGGCTTGCTCTAATCCTGTTATAAATAGGAGAATTGGTTTTTAAAAGGGGGAGGGGGGAGAAAAATATAACCAGAATGATAGAAATACCTCAGCAGACGAATTTCCCATAAAGCGTGGTCACCTGAGCTGGGGCCCTGGAACCTATGTAGTGGAAGGAAAGAAACAATTTCCACAAGTTGTCCTCTGACTTTCAATTGCTTTGCCTTCCTCTCTCTTCCCCCTCTTCTCTCTCCCTCCCTCTCTCCTCTCTTCCTCTCTCCCTCCCTTTTTCTCTTTCTCCCTTTCTCTACCTCCCCCTCCTTCCCTCCCTCTTTCCTCCTCCTCCTTTCTCTCTCCCCTCCGTCCATCCTCCTCCTCCTTCTCCCCCCCCCACACACACATACACACGCACACACACACCACAGTTAGGTCTTTCAATAACTTTGACTTGCCTTGACCAATATTCTCATAGGCCATTCAGAAAAGGGAATATTTTTTTTATCGAATCTACCAGCCTTCAGAAGCCTCTAAAATAACAGAGAACTTCAGGCTACACACAGACAGCTCAGAGATACAAGGCCCTGATGGGAAAAAGAAGTAGTAAATTAGTTTTAAGGCTGTGGTTGGAACAATGAAATAGGAAATCCTTTTTTTTTTTCCAACCATGTGGAAGCAGTTCTCTGCACACTTCCTTCAGCAGTGGGAAGGTGAATCAGTGTGAGGGATGGCTACAGATACCAGAGCAACACTGGTTTGACATTAATTTGGACAAGACGTCTCAAGGTGAACGAAGTCACCTTGGTTTATTTTTGTGTGTAGCAAGGCTCTGCCTGCTTGAAAAGCCAGTTTGACTCAACGATAGCAAACACCACTCTTCCCCCAAACCAGCTCTGTTTCCTACAATCTTCTAAGCAATACTTGAGGAGGTGTTCAGTATACGCTCACTGGGAAAGGAAGGAGTTAGTCATTTTACAAAATGCTTAAAAACCACTTTATTTTTAGAATGCTCGCTTCGGTCGTTGACATCTTAATGTACTGTAATTTGAGGCGTTTGCATGTCGAGCGAGCGGAGCGCAGCACTTTGCAGCAGTGACGATAATTCCCCTCAAATGTGTTATAAATCAATACGCGATGGAGGGGCGCACTAGAAGCTCCGAGCGCTACTATGCCTTAGCAATAATAAGAACGGTTTTTAAAAGCCCAGAAAGGTACTATGCACAGTACTCATTTTAAGTAAACTCTATGGTTCTTTCTTCATTGACGTCATATTCTAAACAATGAAATCCATGAGCATTAACAATGTCTAAGCTGGGCAGTGGTGGCGCACGCCTTTAATCCCAGCACTTGGGAGGCAGAGGCAGGCGGATTTCTGAGTTCGAGAGTTCGAGGCTAGCCTGGTCTACAGAGTGAGTTCCAGGACAGCCAGGGCTACACAGAGAAACCCTGTCTCGAAAAACCACAACAACAAACACAAAAAAATGTCCAATCCCGGATTGGAACGTTGGGCGCGGGGGGGGGGGGGGGGATATAATGTAATATGTGTAATCGTCTTAGCTTGTTTCTCTACCGCTGTGATAGAACCGACTTTGGAAAGGAAGTCTTACGTGGCTTAGAGCCCGTGACTGGGGACAGGAACTGAAGCAGAAGTCATAGGGCACTGCTTGCTTCCTGGCTCCCTTTGCCTTTCTCTCCTGTGTCCTTTCACAGGCCAGGGTCACCTGCTCCACAGTGACAGTGGCCATCCCGGGCTGGGCCCCAGTGTCAGTCACTAATCAAGAAAATGCTTCACAGACATGCCCATGGGCCAATCTGATGGAGGCAATTCCTTGTTTGAGGTTCCCTCTTTTAAGATGATTCTGGTTTCTGTCATTGACAAAAAACTAATCGGCACACTAGCTATATGGCAGATTTTGGATGACTACGTACCATAATAACATTAGATAGTACTTTATTCTTCCTTTACGTATATATGGCTGTGTATATAGACATACATATTTAAATGTGTGTGCGTACACACCTATACACACACATGTGTAAGAACATTTATATCACAGAGGCTTGTCTTCTTTCATGCATATGTGAATATAGATGCATAAGCATGCACGTCTGTACCTGTACATATGTGTAAGTGTGTGTACATCTGTGTACATGTACGTAGAGACCAGAGAACCACATCTACTGAGGTATTATTAATCAGGCACTGTCCACATTTTTTTTTGAGACAGAATTTCTTACTAGCCTCAATCTCACTGGCTAGGCTGGCTATCCAGCAAGCCCCAAGAATCTGCCTGCCTTCATCTCTCCAGAAAGAGAATTATAGTCATGCACCCCCATGCCTGGCTTATATAGAATCTATCTAATTGGTTCTGTTTCTCTGCAGAAGCAGGATGAATATTCCTGTGACTTGTATTCTTAAGGGGATGATGGATGGGGTTGGCAGTTACAATTAAGTTAGTGATACTGATGTGGGAGAATTGTTTGGGATTTTTAATAGTCATAATACAACTATAAGACTCCTCATGCAGAAGTGTGAAAATCAGAGAAGACATATATAGGTCCATATCATGTGACAGTTTATTGGGGGCAAGCCAGGAAAATATCTGGAAGAAAGCTCAGAGTGGCTACCATGTTGGTTTTAGACGAGCAAGACTCTGTTGATTAATCTCAATTGTCAATTTGATGGAATCTAGCGTCACCTGGGAGATAAGCTTAGCATGCCCACTATGACAGATTATCTTTATTAGTTTGACCAAGGTGGGTAGACACACTTTAAAAGTGGGCGGCACCATTCCCTAGGCTTTGGTCCTGGACTGCATGTGAACGGTAACCTGAGCTGAGCATCAGCATTCATTGCTCTCGCCTCTTGACTGTGGACACGGTTTCATCAGCTTCTTCCAACTCCTGCTGCCTTGGCTTCTTAACTATGATGGACTGCACCTCAAACTGTAAGACAACATAAACTCTACCTTCTTTGAATTGCTTCTGCCAGGGTATTTTGTCATAGCAACAGGAAAAACAATACAGACTCATTCTCAACTTTGGACTTCCAGAACCATAAGAGAATACCTTCTGTATCTTAAGGTGTTAAGTTTGTGATAATTTGTTATAGCAGCAGTAGGGAACTAATAATGTGTTCACAAAATATTTATTGACCCATTGAGAACAAACAAAAGAAAGTTGTCCTAAATACTTCCATTTTTTCCCAAAACATGATTGTTCCTAACTACAAAAGAACAAATGGTTTTGATTGGTTGGACTGTAAAGCCTTCATTCTGCATCAGTTGACATAGATCAATCACATAAGGAAAGCTCTTCCCCTAAATCTTGATTGGTAGAAAAATGTAACAATAACTTGGCACAGATGTTTGTGGCTTTCTTTCTTTCTTTTTTCTTTTTTCTTTTTCTTTTCTTTTTTTTTTTTTTGGTTTTTCGAGACAGAGTTTCTCTGTGTAACCCTGGCTGTCCTGGAACTCACTCTGTAGACCAGGCTGGCCTTGAACTCAGAAATCCGCCTGCCTCTGCCTCCCAAATGCTGGGATTAAAGGCGTGTGCCACCACCGCCCGGCCTGTTTGTGGCTTTCTTTCTTTCTTTCTTTTTTTTTTTTCCTTCGAGACAGGGTTTCTCTGTATAGCCCTGGCTGTCCTGGAACTCTGTGGCTTTCAAGCTTAAATATTCTGTAAAATTCTGGCACATGGTCACAGTTCAGCTCCCGAGTCTGTTCTGTGACCCTGATTGATCAGCAGTGGCTTGATTACAGTAACTTTTTGTCATGCATTCATCTGGTATTTGAGTTGTGTTAGATCTAAGAGGACCCCATAACAGACCAACAAAATGATCTAAGTATTCAATAAATTAAGCTATTATAAACAAAATATTTGATCAGGAATTTACATTAATATTACTAAAATTGTGTGTGTAGGTGTGTGTATGTATGCATATATGCATATATCTATATGTGTCATCATTATTATCAGCAGCAGCATGCTACTTTATTGGGCCACTTGAATTTCTCAACAACTATTTTTGGTGTCAGGATGAAGTTTCAACCCTAAGCCATAGGATAAAACATTCTAAAATATTCTACACTGTTCAGGTCCTCAACGGTCTGATCACTAAACATCACTAGCCTGATAGCAAGGAATACAACTTTTCTCATTTTTAATCTTTATATTCTCTCTGCCATTTTGGTGCTTGGGAGACACAGTTTATTTGCTCAGAAGATTTCTGCCCAGCTCTATGGATTACACTCCTGCTCCCAATCTATTGAAAGGTCCAGGAGGCACTCAAGCTTCCCCTGTGCCCCAGCAGCACTTACACAACTCGGTGTGTGCGTCTCACTAGCATCTGCCTTCTCGTATCATGACACTGTGCTTTTGTGAATGATGACGACACAATGCTAAGCCAACCATGGCCGAGGGTCACTTCCAAAAGTGCTGCCTGAGGAAGCTCTTCCCTGCCAACTGCAAGAAATGATACTCTCTTTAAGTTGAATTAGGAGGATTTCCATGCAAGTCAATGTATTCGACTAGATGCTGAAACTCGGTGTTGTTTTCGGGAATCGGTATTTAAACAAACCAACAACAATGAAACCATAATCTTGCTATGTAGGCTAGGTTGGGCTTAAACTTAAGATCCTCTTGCCTCAGCCTCTCAAGTGTTGGGATATTAGCATAAGCTACATGTCCAGTCAAAAAATAGTATTGCTTTTGTTGTTGTTCAGTTTATTTTAGTGTGTCTGTGTGCCTGTGTATCCGTATGTGTGTGTGTGTGTGTGTAAGAGAGAGAGAGAGAGAGAGAGAGAGAGAGAGAGGGAGAGGAGGGAGAGAGGGGTGGTCAGGGGAGAGAGAGAGGGAGAGGGAGAGAGGAGAGGAGAGGGAGGGAGAGAGAGAAGGGGAGAGGAGAAGAGACAGAGGAAGGAAGGAAGAGAGAGAGAGAGAGAGAGAGAGAGAGAGAGAGAGAGAGGGGGAGAGAGAATGAGAATGAGAATGTTGGGAGCTGTAAGAACAGTGTACACTGCACACTTTTAACTACTGCTGAGCTGTCTCTCCAGCTACTGTTATTTTATTTTTTGAGACAGGATCTCATTAGGTAGCTCTGGCTGGCCTGAGACTCTATGTATGTAAATCAGGCTGACCTTGAATTTATAAAAATTCTCCTGCCTCTGTCTCTCTAGTGGTGGGAATTACAGGCAAATATCACCACACTGCACAGAAATGGAATTTTAAACATACTTGAACCTCCAGAAAATTGCTTTAACATTTAGTGTCTATTAAAAATAAAGATGCATTTGAGAAGGTTTTTGCATTTTTGAAGCAAGCTTTCCTTCAAAAGACTTCGCTTTGGTCCTCAGCTGTTTAGTCATGCGCCTAGCTTTCCCAGGAAGCAGTTATCTTCCTGCTTCTTCAAGGAGTCCAACAAAATACCCCTTGGCTAACCTGGTACCATTGTGAAACAAATCTCATCACTTATCCTTGAGATCTGCTGGGTGAAAGTTGGCATTAAATATATTTTAAATGATGAATTTGATGAATTCAGCATGCTAAGCCATTAATGAGGACAGAGATTCTATATTTAGTATCTTTATATTTCCACTAAATGGTGGTTACTTATGTAATTTATATATTAATCCATAATACTATCCCTCTAAATCAATCATTTTTTTGCTTGAAAATTCTCCATGACTCATTTCACAAATTGCTTCTTGACCATGCTGTGTGGCCAGGTTCCTTTCCGGGCTGTGAGAACGCAGGGCCTGGTGTGTAGCGGGTAAGATCTCTGATTTGATGGAGTTCGTATTTGCTGAGTCAAGAGAGATAGTGAACAAGGGGATGAAGTCTAAAATAATGTAGCTCCAGAACTTTCTTTTTTCTTTTCTTTTTTTCTTTCTTTTCTTTTCTTTTTTTTTTTTTCTTTCGAGACAGGGTTTCTCTGTGTCGCCCTGGCTGTCCTGGAACTCACCCTGTAGACCAGGCTGGCCTCAAACTCAGAAATCCGCCTGCCTCTGCCTCCCAAGTGGTGGGATTAAAGGCGTGCGCTACCACTGCCCGGCCGCTCCAGAACTTTCCAGCTCTAATGAAATAAGTAAAAAATGGCTAGACGGATGGAGGAGGGAAGAGATTTTAACATGAGAAGGACTCACAGGGAGATGTAGAGGGATGATCTTCTAGACAAGGACAGCACAGACAAGAGCCCTGATAGGAGAAGAAGTACGCACCTTCTAGCAAAAGCAAAGACTAGTGTGGATTGTCACAACGTGTGAGAGCTAAGGATGGCTGGAGCTAGGGTTTGAACAGTGACTTATTCAGTGCTTGAATCTGGTCCTGCCAACCCATCATAGCATGCATGAGTGCAAGGCCAGAGGGGGGACTCAACTAAGCAGACAGTTTTACTTACCGAAATGAAGAATATCATAGGGTTTCCTCTCATATTATATGGATTTGTTATGTGTTTTATGTGGTATTTGAAAAATACATAGTACATCCAAGAAGAGATGACAGGTAGGTACCAGAGTATTTGAGTACAGAGTTCCAGTCAGATTAGAAATGGTGCATTTCTCTGTTGCAGTCTACTTTCTTCTGTTAGCAAAGACCTGGAGAATGAACCCCCAGCCACCTGCATTGATGTGCTAGAACCACAGGGTCTAAGAATGGAGACAACCTGTGTCAAGGTGACCTGGTCATTTGTTCCAGGAAAATTTGCCTATAGAAGATAAGACCAAAGGCCAATAAATCATCTCAATGCTTGTTTCAGGAAATCCCTGCAAATAAGTTTATCTGTAATTCTGTCCACAGTTTACCCACCCAATCTGTTCGCCACTGTGAGATGCCCGTGAGTAAACAGTTCCAACTCCAATCCTGCACAGTTGTGTGCATCTGCTTTCTTTAGGAGCTGCCACTTCTGCTGGGAAACACTCCTTTACTCTATATTTTTTGTCATCTGCACTAGTAATTAGTATGCAGATGTAAATAACCCCTTTCCCCAGCTTCTCTGAAACTCACAATTAACCTAATGAAATTTCTGGAATTGGGATTGCTCTGAGGTATCCCTCTCTTCTAATCAGTTTATTTTACAAGTGGAAAAACTTACATGGAGGGTTGGTAAATGTCTTTAGTGGTTCAGCTAGCTAGCTAAGATTTACCAGTCTGGTATAGACCCCTTATGGATGAATCCACAGGATTGTGCTAAGATGAAGTAAATTGTTTTTATTCTATCTATCTATCTATCTATCTATCTATCTATCTATCTATCTATCTATCTATCTTGGATATGGTTTCTCTGTGTAACTCACTCTGTAGACCAGGTTGGCCTCAAACTCACAGAGATCCACCTGCCTCTGCCTTCCGAGTGCTGTGATTAGAGGCATGTGACACCATACCCTGCTTGGGTTTTTTTTTTTGTATTATTATTATCATTATTATTATGTTATTAATAATATTTTATATTTTTGAATTTATTATTATCTTCTTTATTTTATCAGTACACATACTAGCAGGGGGAAAATGTTCTGGCTGCTTTTGGTTTGCCAAGCTAGCTTACATAGGGTGTAAATAAATTTTAATTTACATTTACCCAAAATTGGATGTTCATTAGATAACAGATGGACACAAAAACATCAACCATCAGGCCATATAATTGCTGTTGTAGGTGTGATTTCCCTAATGTAAGGAAATGAACAGACAAACATCTATGGGCCACCCATCACTTCATGCGTTTCTTCTCCAGTGGCAAGCTTTGTTCTATAAACTACTGAAGAAGTTAGAGTCTCCCGGATCTTTGAAAAAGCTGAGAGACCCTGCATCTCCGTTCATTGTGGGTACATCATCCAATTTTAACTCATATCCTGTAAATATCTGAGAAAAAAAACTCAAACACTTCCTGCGTGAGAACACCTGTCACGAGGATTCCAATGTCTTTCCAGGCTCCTCTCTTGCTAGTGACCTCTGCTGACTTTGTCCTATGACGACCGTGGGGCCGGCTCCACTGATATTCCAAGGCGCCATGTTCTAGCCATCGCTGATTGGACCAGAGGGAGTCACATGGCCTGTGCAAGGCCAATGAGCCAGTGGGCTGAAACCAAGAGGGTTAAATTAGCCTTTCAGCTCCCGGATTATAAATATGTAATGAGACCTTGCTCTTTTCTGTATTCTGCATTTTGTAACATGGAACAAATGAGATCATAACTTCGCTTCAAGTTCCGGAGTGACTTTAAGCCACAGAATTAAGGGCTCTTCAAGCCTAATCTCCCTAATCTCCCATGATTACAAGAGCAATACTGGAGCCTTAAGAATAAAAAATAAAGCCGGGCGGTGGTGGCGCACGCCTTTAATCCCAGCACTTGGGAGGCAGAGGCAGGCGAATTTCTGAGTTCGAGGCCAGCCTGATCTACAGAGTGAGTTCCAGGACAGCCAGGGCTACACAGAGAAACCCTGTCTCGAAAAACAAACAAACAAACAAATGAATAAAAAATAAAGGTGTAGGAAGTGCCACCAAAGACTGACCTATTCCCCTTCCCTGGAGCCAAGTCGGCCGCCCTTCATTAGGATAAGCAACTGGCACAGGACAGAAATCAGCTTTTCTTCTTCCATCCTCTTAAACTTCTGACAGGCACGGGGATGGAGACTCCACAATGACATCATCAGAAAAGAAAGATCCCAGCATCCCAGCCATACACATCCTGTCTCTCCCTGAGAACCGTCTTCTAGTCATTCTTATCATCAAAAGCAGCCATCTATCCGGTCCTTGTCATCTGGCATTGCTTGCTCTACCACCAAGCAGGTTAGTAACATGGAGTGAGATTCCCTTGTTAAAACTGGGCGGTGGCGGTAGCAGCCGCAGCAACAGCAAACGTCTAATCACACACAACATCGTGCAGACAAATGGCCGTTACTCTACCATGCGCTGCTTTGTTGAGCTATCATATTTCCAGCACTGGGCGTCTTCAATTCATTCTCGGCTTACGACATGTACAGTTTGCATGTATTTATTGGGTTGCAGCTCTGCCTATACTCAGGGAACATCCATGCTTACTAAATGGCATATTAGCATAGAAGAAAGACCCTCGGGCTGGGTTAAACAGAAATTTAGGCTTCCTGGAAGACCAGACGAGTCGGGATGAGGAGGAATGAGCCAGGAAGAAGTTATACATTATAGGTAGAGTTTATAGCTGAGCGGCCAGGCAGTGAGAGCCACGGGAGGAAGCTGAGAGGGAGAAGCATATGATGGAGAATGAAGGAGAAGAGTGTGAAGGAAAGAAATGGGTTTTCCTCGGAAGAACCTCACAAATCAGACCCAAGGGCACAAACTTGTGATTCCAGCTGCTTGGGAAGCTGAGGCAGGAAAATTATAAACTAAAGACTCAATTCAAGGAGACTGAGGAGACGGCTTAGTGGGTAAAGGGCTCACTTTGCAAACCTGAAGACCTGGGGTCAGATCCCCAGGACCCATGTGAGGTCAGATTTGTTGGGGATACATCTGTAATCCTAGGGAGAGATGGGAGGTAGAACTGGGATGGTAGTGGTAGACAAGAGGCCGCGTTTCAGAGAAAGTAGAAGGCAAGGACTGACACAAGAGGTTGACCATTGGACTCCATAAACATGTATATACACATGTGCAATAAAATTACAGATTTCATTTTGTTTTTAAGACAAGAGTTGGGATGTAGCTTCGTGGGAGAGTAGCTTTCTAGCCCTTAGAAGATCAATCTTCAAACAAACAGAAGTAGACACATATGTAAAACTCTAGTGTCCCTGGAAACAAGACTCTGAGACAGAATTGCATAGAGGAAGTTTACCACGCTCCCCACGATGAGGACCCTGGACTAACCCTCCAAAACTGTAAACAAGCCCCCAGTTAAACGCTTTCTTTTACAAGTTGCCTTGGTCATGGTGAGTAACACCATCAACGGGACAGCAACTAAGCAAGATGGTCTAGACGCAGAAGGACAGTTATGCATTTTCTCTCTCATATGTGGGGGTCCTAGCTATGCACAAATACGTGTGTGGGTGTGGCTATGAAACTTAGGAGGAGACCATGAGAGGGAAAGAGGTACTGAGGAAGTGGGGTAACATGACACACATGACATGAAAGCAGAAAGGAGCTTCCCGGGATGAAAAGAGGTGAAGGTGGAGACAGGGAGTGGGGGAAGAAGAGGCAGAGAGAGAGAAGAAACAACAAAACAAATTGTGTTTGAAAACACCCCAATCCAGCCTAATATTATATATGCTAATTTTTAAAACTAACCAAACAAACATGGTTTGAATGTTCTCTTACAGTCAACTGCAATAAGTGGGATTCTTGGAAATAAGGCGTGTGGTGGTTTGAATAGGAGTGGTGCCCGTGGGGCTCATATAATTGACCGCTTGGTCATTAGGAAGAAGTCATACTTGACAGGGAGTAAGAGGTGTGGCCTTGTTGAAAGAAGTGTGTCCTGGGAGTGAGTTTTCAGGTTTCAAATGCTTAAGCCTGGCCACTAGCTGTCTCTCTTCCTGCTGCCTCCGGATCTGGATGTAGAACTCTCATCTCTTTCTCCAGCACCTGGGCTTCCCGATGCTTCCCACTGTGACAATAATGGACTAAACCTCTGAACTGTAAGCCAGTCCAATTAAATGTTTTCCTTTATAAGAGTTTAGGTGGCCATGGCGTCTCTTCACAGCAATGGATACTGACTAAGACAAGGTGTAAACTTCTACAAAACTCTTCAGTCAGGAAACACACAAAGCAAGGGTTCTAATTTGGTTCTGTCAGGATGCTTGTGTATTTCTCTGAACTAGAATAAATATTGATTACTATCAGTTATCAACGATTTTATGGATTACACTAAGTTTGTGATGGTCAAACTTAGATCTGAGAGTGACGCTGTATTTTCACTAATCCTCCTTGCTATGGGAGAAATCAGTGATGTCTAGCCATGTGAACGTAAAGGGACTATTATGTGTTACATGGCTACATTTAAATTCAGAGAAAAGACTCTGTTAATAAAAGTCGTGGCTTTAAAAAATTTCAAACATAGAATAAAACGCTGTATTAGTTTAAATGATATTTAAAGAAAAAGACTTCACAAGAGATACTTGAATGAGCTTTCTTAATTGTAAACGTGTCTTCAGAGAAAAGTGAGAACATTGCATACATTGTTGCTATGTGTAACCAGACAGTAACTGTTTAATGTTGCCATGCAACGAGGCAGTACAGGAAAAGAGAAAATATTTTTATTGTGGTTTATCATTTGTGTTAGTCTTACATGCTTGATGTCTAACCTTTATAAGACTTCGATAAACCACCTTTCCAATTTTAATCATAAGGCAATGGGGTAAGAGGTAAAAAAAACTTGGCCAAGACACTGGGTAAGAGGTTAGGCAGCATTTAGGCCCGGACTGTTCTCCAAGGGAGTTCCTTGATCTGTGCCCCAGAGATTTGTTGTGAGCTGTAGAAAAGCTGAGTGAGAGAAAACGATGAAGACCCGGGCTCTAGGCTGCACACACGTGACTGGTGATGTCAATCCATCAGCCTACCTCTCTGGTGGCCTAAAGTGGAGACATTAGCGAGTTAACACTTCCGTTATTTTTGAATTTCATGTAAGTATGTAAAGTTAGCATTTATATCCAAGCATGTAAAGTTACCGTTTGACTGCATTTGTTTACTAGACCGAAAGGAGAGAATCAAAAAAAACCAGAAAGTAGCTGGGGGTGGGAAGAAAGAGATGCTAAGGCGGCAACGGGACCAGATGGCTCGGAGGTTAAAATTGATTCCAAAGGAGCATCCAGCTCTGACAAGGAAGCAATTCTGGGGGTGTAGCAGAGGAGCCCAGGGTGATGCAGAGGATCCTGGGAGAAGCAGAGGATGCTGGGAGAAGCAGAGGAGTGGTGGTTTCACTACCAGGCTGCCAGTCACCTGCATGTTTTCATAGGGGTCACAGAACCATCTCTGTTTTCCACTTTGTCACTCATCTCTCCAAATGACAGTTGCGCTTCTGGGGTATTGTCTCTGTACTGACAGACAATTGCTAAAGCATCTATATCTCCCCTCCCCCCACCACCACCTTGCTCTTACCACGACCCCCTTAGGCCGTGAGGCAATATGGCCTGCTCTCTTACAGAGTCTGTGTGCCCTTGATTGGAGCTGGCTTCACTGTGCCAAGTCCTGGTAGGAGCAAAGGCTGCCTGAGTTCAAAACCCAGCTTCTGCCACTCACTGGGTGAACTCACACGAACTTTTGTACTGGCTGGTTTTGTGTGTCAACTTGACACAAGCTGGAGTTATCACAGAGAAAGGAGCCTTGAGGAAATGGCTCCATGAGATCCAACTCTAAGGCATCTTCTTAGTTAGTGATTAGTGGGGGAGGGGGGAGACATTGTAAGTGGTGCCATCCCTAGGCTGGTGGTCCTGGGTTCTATAAGAAAGCAGGCTGAGCAAGCCAGGGGAAGCAAGCCAATAAGTAGCATCCCTCCATGGCCTCTGAATCAGTTCCTGCCTCCAAGTTCCTGCCCTGTGTGAGTTCCTGTCCTGACTTCCTTGGGTGATGAACAGCAATGTGGAAGTATAAGCTGAATAAACCCTTTCCTCCCCAACTTGCTTCTTGGTCATGATGTTTTGTGCAGGAATAGAAACCTAACTAAGACACTATCGACTTATTCTTTGACAAGTCTCTGTAAAGCAGAAATCCATTCAAAAGTACAAATGACAGGCCCGTTGTGTGCTGACACCTTTTCGTCTTTGGGGGACAGAACGACTTACAAAGCCTACTTTCTGATGTATTTTAACTTAATATGTTCATATATGTAAGATTAACGTCGGGCTAGTTCTTCCTGGTCACCTGTAAGGAGAGAAGGGAAAGAAAACAGAAAGAAAGAGGAAGAGGCCGGATGGTGGTGGCGCACGCCTTTAATCCCAGCACTTGGGAGGCAGAGGCAGGCAGATTTCTGAGTTTGAGGCTAGCCTGGTCTACAGAGTGAGTTCCAGGACAGCCAGGGCTACACAGAAAAACCCTGTCTCAAAAAAACAAAAAACAAACAAACAAACAAACAAAACAAGAAAGAGGAAGAAAGTGAGTAGAAATACCTAGGAAATCAGAGAAGAAAGAGCTCCACGGGATTCGAACAATCTAGAGACGTCCAGGGTCTGAGGAGTGAGAGGGAAATTTTGAGGACGTGGCAGTGTGTCTGGAGCTTGGGGAAGGAGGATCTTAACCAGACAGTGTTCACTGTGGGAGACATTAAAACATACTGAGGAAAACCCAGAGCTAGGTAAAGGGACAATGCTGCGGGGGGTGGGGGTGGGGGGTGTGCGGAGCTGAACATTCTTTTTAGCGAGTGCCTCAGCTACAACAAAGACTAGTGCTTAGGCTGAATACAAATTCACACTTGCGGCTGGATTGGAAGGGCTTCCCACAGACGACCAGGAAAGCTCAGGTTCCCCTGAGCTCAGTTTGTAGTATTATCATACCCAAGGTGCTCCAAGAGACAATTTTTAAAAAGATTTATTTATTTTTTTATATGTGAGAACGCTGTTGCTATCTTCAGACACTTCAGAAGAGGGCACCGGATCCCATTACAGATGGTTGTGAGCCACCATGTGGTTGCTGGGAATTGTACTCAGGACCTCTGCAAGAGCAGTCAGTGCTCTTAACCGCTGAGCCATCTCTCCAGCCCCCAAGAGACAATTCTTGGAGACTCAACTATGGAGTCCCAAAAGAAGAAGATAAAGAAAGGGAGACCCCTTAGGAGAGACCGCTTAGTTGAAAAGGTATTTTGCATTTTCTCATGATCTTGGTTACAGCTGACTTAATTATTAAATACTCTATGGGGGGGGGGGTCCATGTTCTGTGAAACTTCCATATATTCTTTTACTCTTTACAATGAATTCCAAATTAGAGCTGAGATCCCCATTTAACAGGCTGTGAAAAGAAAGACAAGTAAAAAGTAAGGAAAAGAAACAACACGTCCAAGGCATGCACTCACTAACTGCAGAGCTGAGACTCTACCTCAGGTGAACAGACTCAAGATTGTATGGGTTTCAATATGATTCCACCTTACTACGTCCTTGGCTAAGACCTAGCCTGCTATTGCTGATGGGCTATGTGGCCTATTTTGATGGCGGTGGGACATGGATTGATTTCTGTGGAGGACCCTGAAGGAACTGTGTCATGATCAGTAAGAAATGATGTGCAAACCTTTCATTAGTTACAGCAACACTAGCAGCTATAGCAATGCCTCAAAGTTTGACAGCTCAAATATAGTTAAAAAAACAAAACAAAGCCCGGGCTCAAGGGACAGCTCAGGGTTAAGCGTGGGTATTGCTCTTCCAGAGGAGTTTGATTCAGTCCCTAGTGCCTGTCTCTAGGGGACAACAACTACATGTAACTCCAGCTTCTGAGAATCTTGTCCTGTCCAGCAGGGCATTAAAAAGGGTCCGGGGAGATCACCTAAGAGAGAATTGGGGGGAAAATGGGTGAACGCAAAGAAACATGGCTTGTCTATAGGCTGATCAAACCATAATTTTTACTTTTTTCACACAGGGGTTATATACACAAAAAGGCAGGATGTGCAGAAGGGGATGACACTGGAGCGTGGGTATTCAGTGGGAGTACAGATATCTTCCAGAACAGAGTGTCATCTGGGTGAAGGTTCAGGGGACAGGTCGATATGACTCCACCTATGATTCAGTTGTCCTTATCTAAGTTGGTACTATCCACCAAGGCTACCTATCTACAAGGTCTATGACTATTCAGCCTGGCAATTTTCCACCAAAGCTGCCTGTTTACAATAGCTTCTAGTCATCTGTTTCAGTGTTCTTCCACAGAGACCCAAGACTTGGTGTTAGCATGTATGTATGTCAGGCCTATTGCTGTTTTTAGGCCTATGGCTGATTCTAGGCCTTCAGTGTATAAGCAGGGCTTGCCCCTGACAGAATCTGATGCTCTCTTCTGGCCTCTTGGGGCACAGAATACTGGTGGCACACACACATAAACACACACCCACAAATGCACACACAAACACACAAACACTAAACAAATCTTTGAAAAAATACAGTAAGAAAGTCTACCATGACTATTCCTTGTGGAAGAAGGTCCCCTCTAACAGAAGATGAAGACATTCAATCTTACGGCTCTTTCATCTTCGACACACGGCTTCCCAGGGTTCTCTATTTATTTGTATTAAGCAAGAGAAAGAGAAGGAACGTAGGGAGGAGAGTTATGGACCAGTCCTGGGGATGTCAGAGTTCACACCAACCTTGTCTAGAACTCAGCGACGTCCAATGGCAAAGGATGCTGGGATATCTCTAAGGAAATGCCCAGAGATGCCAGAGATGCTCATCTCTGCTACAATCGACCTCACTTATGACATTCCCTGCAATTTTATTCCCAGAAGGAAACTTGCGCTTGAGAATGAAGGTAACACAGCTTGCCTTCCTATGTAACATTTATACTTAGTTTGCTCTTAGAAGGACATTCCATGTTCATCTCTTAACACTTCAAGGAAGTCCCTCCTTGCTGACGACGCCATCCACAACCTTTAGAAGTATTTACTTTCCTACTACTGCGATAGGACATGTACCCAGGATGCTGTAAAGCTCTCACGTTTATAAAACCTCATTGAGCTGATAAAACATTTACAATCTTGCTATACCTTTATAATTTATTGACGCATAAAATTTTATGACCTAATGTAGGCACCAGCATATATCACGACGTGTTTTTATCTATAGTGATTTATGCATGTACTATAATGAGAGTTGTGAACAAACCACATAATAATGATGTAGCTTTCTAGAAAATGTATTAGTTATTTTTTAAATATCCATTTGAAGGATTTATGTATTTACTCATTATTTTTACGTGTAGGGGTGTTTTCCCTGTGTGTATGCCTATGTATCATGTGCACTGTTGACAGGGGCCTGAGGATGACGTCCAATCTCCTGAGACTGAAGTCCCAGATTGAGAGCTGCAGGTAGGCCCTGGGAACTGAACCCTGGTCCTCTGGAAAAAAATACAGCCAGGTTCTCTTAATCACGGAGCCATCTCTCTAGTCCTCAGTTTTGTTTTTGTTTTTTTAACTTCAATTCTCAGCCATTTCTCTTTCTCTTCTCTAAGTTCCAAATATTTCTCATGCATTTTAATTTTGTGTTTTACCTGTTACATTAATGATAATAAAATGTTGAAAAGGACACACTTGTTAAATAGCCAATATTTTTACTTTGATGCCCCAACTCCCAGCACAGAACAGAAGTGGTCCTTTCTCATTTGCCTGCCTAGTGCCCTGTCTGGGCGTCTCCTGACGACCACATTCTCTTTCCCACCTCTCCCTGTAGTGACTTATTTATGTATCTTATCTCCCCTGCTACACTCTCATATTACCTTTAGGGAAAAGAATCAAGTCTCCTTTGTTCTTGGCAATGCTTAATAAACAATGGCTAATTTAATTTTTTTCCTCTTTGTTTTGGCTTCAGATGTTTCTGAAAACATTCGACTACAACAGAAACATTCCTCTTAGAATTGCCAAAAATATCTGTTGATTCACAAGTAATTGAAATAACAATTTAAAATGATGCTCTGTGGTGGGACAATGCTAAACAAACCAGGCGTTTTTATGCTGAGACTGAGAGCGTGCTGTGAATTAGGCAGGAGGAAGGGCAAAGGAGGAGTTTTTGCTGTAACAGTGTCTTATCCTGCACCTGATGTTGACCTCAGACTCACTATGTAGGCTGGCCTCAAATTTGGGGTCCTTTTACTGTATGTAGCCCCTATTCTTTAACCCCAGTGCTAGGATTAAGAAAAGCCAAAGTCAGCTGGAGAGATGGCTTAGTAGGAAAAGCACTTGCTGCATAAGAGCAAGGACCTAGGTTCAAGTCCCTAGAACCCAAGCAAAGCTGGGTGGTACTATATGTCTATAATCCTTGTATTCCTTTTTTGTTGTTGTTGTTTTTTTTTTGTTTGTTTTTGTTTTTCGAGACAGGGTTTCTCTGTGTAGCCCTGGCTGTCCTGGAACTCACTCTGTAGACCAGGCTGGCCTCGAACTCAGAAGTCTGCCTGCCTCTGCCTCCCAAGGGCTGGGATTAAAGGCGTGCGCCACCACCGCCCGGCTAATCCTTGTATTCCTACAGCCAGCCAGCCTGGTATCTGAGGTGGGGGTGGGGAGGCATGTCAAAGTCAAGATACAAAATGGAAAGCAAGTACCACCCAAGATTAGTCTTTTGACCTCCACAGCTGCACCCTGGCCCATACATAACTGCACATGTGTGCCTTCACATGTACACATACACCTCATATACATGCATACATGAATTACATGAATCTATCATGCACATGCATACCCTTATTCACACTCACACACCCACATAATACCTCATTTACAATCTTTCTCTCTCTTCTCTTTCTCTCTCATACACACACACACACATACAAAATGCACACAAAAGAAACAAACAAGAAAAAAGGAAGGGAGGAAGGAAGGAAGGAAGGAAGGAAGGAAAGAAGGAAGGAAGGAAGGAAGGAAGGACAGATGGACCAGGCATAGTAGCATAAACCCCTAATCCCAGTTCTCAGGAGACAAAGGCAGGAAGATCTCTGTGAGTTTGGACTCAATCTGCTCGGCACACAGTGAGTTCCGGGCCAGCCAGCACTGGAAAACCTTTGAGACGGGACAAGTTATCAAAGTGGAATGGACAAAGCCAATTCGGCCTTTTTATTCTTACTGGTAAAACAGGAATAAAATGTATTGTGACAGTCAATTTTGATTGTCACCTTGATCAAGAATTGCCTGTGAGTAAGGCATGATTGTAGAAAGGGCTCTGAACTCATCTGTGGTTTAATCCCTTGATAGACTCATAAGACAACAGGATTACTGGAGGTAATGGAGAAAAGTGGGAACCTAGTTGAGGAAGTAGATTACCAGGGGTGAGTCTCAAAGCCCCTCTGCTCCCTTCCTGTGTTCCCCTTTTCTGGTTCCTGTTCACCAATAAGTGAAGAGCAGCCTTTTCTGACCTACACTCCAGCCAGCGTGCTGCTCTGTTCAAGTGTATGGGCCCACACAAGTGTGGACTGAAACCATGAGCCCACAGAATTAAGCCCGTAAGTTGTTCTGTTGGGCATGTTTTCAGGGACAAGAAAAGTAATGCACACTTGTGCTTTATGGGTTCCTGTAAAAGCTCAACCAAAAGTACATACGCCTAGCCACGCTTACAGGGGGCTGTTGGTAGCAGCAGTATTTTGTCTACATTCTGACAACATAAAACTACTGAACACTGGTCAGTCATGAGACTGCTTGCTCAAATACCCTATATCTGTCTAGTAACTGGTTACAATTTTCAATGAAACAAGTAACCACGTTTGGTGAAAGGATCTCTGGGTAGGAATCTCTGTGTAGGAACCAACTTATTTTCCAGTTTCCCCTTTGCTACAAACGGTTAAATAGTTTATCTCTCAGGGCTTCCATTTTCTTAAGCTTAACTGGATGAGCAGTGCAATGGTTCCCCCTGTAAAATGATTCAGAGAAAATCTTATATAGGTATCGGTCCTCTGTCTTTATCAGCTATGTGCAGCTGCCTCTCACAAATGCATAGTTGTAGTGGAAAACACAAATATGTGGGTCGGAGTCTTTCTGAGAGATATTTGATGCTTCATTAGTAGATAGTTTTCCACAGAGATCTATAGACAGTGTAAAAACATTTGCCAACTATAAAAGAGGAGCCTGGGGGATGGCTCGGCAGGTCTCAGAGACCTGAATTCATCCATGGAAAAATGAAGGGGAAAAAGGACTCCACAGAGTTATCTGCTGAACTTAATAGTGTGCTGTGACACATGCACCCTCCCCAGACTATCACACACACACACACGCACACACACACACACACATGCATACATACACATGCTCACACACCCATACATACACATACATGCATATACATCCATAGATACACATACATGCACACATGCACACACATACATACACCCACATGCACACGCACACATATATACACACACATACACACACATGTACACACACACATATACACACACTAAATAATTTTCTTTTTTTTTAAATTTGTTTATTTTATGTACGTACATTGTAGCTGTCTTCAGACACCCATATGAGGGCATCAGATCTCATTATGGATGGATGGTTGTGAGCCATCATGTGGGCTGGGATTTGAACTTATGACCTCCAGAAGAGCAGTCAGTGCTCATAACCACTGAGCCATCTCTCCAGCTCACTAAATAATTTTCTAAATCATTAAACATAAAAGAAAAGCATTTCAATATTTCTCTTCTCAAAAACCCTACAAATTACAGACCATTCCATTCTTCTGACAGAAAATGCAGCCAAATGTTAAAATAAGGAAATATAAATGGCACTGGGGAATATTAGTCTCCTAAAACATCACCACACACACAGCTAGACATGGAAGAACCCAAGAGAGTCCCGACAGAGAAGCTCTGTGGCCGGGTGGAAATTTTCCACCTCGTGTTTCTGTGAGAGTTGGCAGGAAGCATTTCCTGATGGGTTTCCTTTTCCCCGTGCATATTTAAGGCTATCTATAACTGCTATGAACATGTCTGTGTGTGTTTCTCTTGTTAAAAATGTTTCCTACCTTTAACCAGCTTCTTAGCCAAGCTGTAGACAGAACTTAGAAGCGGGACTGGTTTTGTTTCCTGTGTCTCCTCTCACATAGGAAAGTCTCTCTTTCTCAATCTCTCTCTCCCTATCCTCTCTCACTCTCTGAAGCTGCTCTCCAAGTTCCTCCTCCTCTTTGTCCTCTAACTGAAAGCTCAAGGGCAAATATGTAATTATAATTATAATTATTTGAGAATGAACCCGGCTTCACAGAGGAAATTTAAAAAAAAACAAGCCTTGGGTCTCTGGTGATTTCCCTCTTTGCTTTGTCTTCTGAGATAGGTACATTTATTTACTTGCTTATTACATTTTGAAACAGCCTCTTACTATGTATCCCTGACTCTCCTGGAACTCATTATGTAGACAAAGCAGCCCTGGATCTCATAGAAATCCATCTGCCTCTCAAGTACTGGGATTAAAGGCATGCTCCACCATGAACCTTGAGACAGGTCCTTAGACCTTCAGATATGTTCTTAGTATGTGTCCTTTAGTAAGAATACCTCAGCCTTCCCAGTCATGAGTGACAAGTATGTGCTGCCATGTCCCAACTTGCTATGGCATTGTCTGGTAACTTTTCCAGGTGTCAGATGGCATAGGTATTTTAAAGTGTTGCTCTGGTCTTTTGACAGTGGGTCATTCTAATACAATCTCAGTGATATACGACCTGGCGCAGCCTCCTACCCCAGTGTTCACCACCATGCTGACACTGAATTGTCCCAACTTCTGGAGTTGAGGGCTTTGGGGTTTCAGAAGCTCCAGCCAGATCCAGTGACTCCCTTTCTCTTCCTGCTGTCCGTGGAGAAATGTATAACTCTCAGCTACCTCCCCAGTACCATGTCTGCCTGTGTGCCACCATACTCTCTGCTCCACAAGGGTAATAGACTAAACCTCTGAAACTGTAAGCCAGCCCCAATGGGATGCTTTCTTTTATAAGAGTTGCCATGGTCATGGTGTCTCTTCATAGCAACAAAACAACGACTAAGACAGCACAAGTCTTTAAACTCACAAAGCCCATCTCCAGTGACATACTTTCTCCAACAAGACTACATTTCCAAAACCTGTCACAAATAGTACCAACTGGGGACCAGGTGTTCAAATATATAAACCTATAGGGGATATTCTCATTCAAAGTATCACAGTGGGCTATGAGCATCTTAGGGCATTTAAGTTTTCTTGAATGACTCACTTCAAATTCTCTTTAAATTGATAACAGCCACCAGCATAGTTTGTTATCGACTGATACATTTGTGTATAATGACCATTATGCAAATTATATTATATTTATAGAGCCAAGCATTCCATATTGTGTTAGCCTGAGTCCAGTGATGATGGAGAAACCACTGGTAACTTGATAGGAAGCACAGAGTAAACAGAGATAAGGATGAGTAACAGGAGTTAAGAGGGAAATCCTGACTCCTGAGGCTGAAATGAGGCTCCTGGGAGCTCGTCACGCACATCAGGAGACGGACACGTTTGGAGGATGTGACAGTTAATCTTCATTTTCACCTCGTTGGAACCACAGAATCACCGTGATAACACACATCGGGGTGTGTCCATTGAGCCATCCTTCCATTTCCTGAAAGCCTATGCTTAACTGTAATTCTATCTTCTCATTTGTATGGAGTTGTAATAGTTTCTTGCGCGTATGCATGCATGCGTGTGTGTGTGTGTGTGTGTGTGTGTGTGTGTCTGCACATGTGCACACACACATGTATTGAGACAATGAGTTGGCCATATCCAAAAAGAATACTCTATTGGTAATTCTCAGTGCAACTATCTCTAAAACCTGAAACTTACTGACACCTTCCCCTGTGGTTTGTGATGATAACATTACTGCCATGTTACCCACTGCGCATCCGCAGTTCGAGTTTCTCAGATTAATTTCTAACAGCAGTGACAGACTTGTGCTGGATTGCAAACCCAGACTTTGCTGTGGCGAAGACACAAATATTATGTATTTGACATGATATTTCATAATTGCTGTTACCCCAGTGTAACTGTGATTTGTGACTATGAGACACACCAGTTCTCAAGACCACCACTGTTTGGAGCTCAGAGCTGACCACGATCCTCAGAGAACTGAGCCTCTACCAACCCCATGTATTAACAGACCCTTGGTAGCCACTTGGATTGGGTTGGGTTGGGTTGGGTTCTGGCTTTTTGAGACAAGATCTATGTAGCCCCAGCTGTTTTGGAACCCACCATGTAAACCAGGCTTGCCCTTAAACTCACAGGGATCCACCTGTCTCCAACCACCACACCCGGCTCCCAGAAGCCATTTGTTAACTCAAGCACTTTTGGAATGTATGTTTCATCTCCTCTGTGTGTCAGGTACAAGGCTCCACTGGGGATTTGAAGATAAACACACTATGGTGGAATTTACAGATCAGGGGGTCAGTACAGATACTCTCCTCTGCCTCAGAGGGGGCTGTTTTGAAATCTGTCCAAACTAGCAGTCTACACCACCTTTTTATTTTTCTTTTTTAATCAACTATTTCTGAGCATGTTTGAAAGCTCAGCCACATGGTTGAATTTTTAAAACATCAGTTCATATTGTGCCCCACCCCAATCCTGAAGTATCTTCTGTAGCACTTTGAATAACACCAGAAATCCTCACCACGGCCTGAGATGATGATGGTGATGATGGTGGTGGTGGTGATGGTGATGATCTGGATCATGAAACTCCTCCAGATTCAACACTTTTATGTCTTTTACCCACTGCCTGACACACCGATCCACATTAGAATCTGAGAAAGCAGAAAGCACGGCCCCCTGCCATCCTCTCTGTATAAGGGAACAGAAGTTCCTATGGCTTGCTTCCTTCTTGCTGGTCTTGGTTCATTGGCCTTCTCTGGGCAGTCGCTGCCATGGTTCAGTCTGTAACACCCTATGCTGCTTTCTTGACAGCACCCACCACCATCATTTCAAACGCCAATTTGTTTACTCATTTCATTTTAGTCAAATACAGTGTAAGGTCTGAGATAAAAGGACCTCAGTTGTCATAGTCACAGGCGTGTCCTCGACGTCTAGAAAGTACTCTGGCTCATTCATACACTCAAAGGATGATTTTTGCATAGAGGAAGCCTGAACTGCAGTAACCTACTACCTCCCAACCTATATGCCCCCCCCCCTTTTCTGAGTCAGAGTCTTGCTAGGTAGCACAGGCGGGATTAGAACTCGTGACACAGTTCACACTGCTGCCGACTTGCAGCCACCTTGTCTCAGCCTTTCAAGTGCTAGGGTTACAGGTCTGTGATGTGTCTTGTTTGTTTGTTTGTTTTTCAAGACAGGGTTTCTCTGTATAGCCCTGGCTGTCCTGGAACTCACTCTGTAGACCAGGCTGGCCTCGAACTCAGAAATCCACCTGCCTCTGCCTCCCAAGTGCTGGGATTAAAGGCATGCGCCACCACTGCCCGGCATGTGATGTGTCTTATACCCAGCCATCTTACCTCCTTTCCTGCCTTCAGTCTTTTTTGCCTAATCTATGCACCTCTTCCACATGGAGTTTATCTAAAGCTTCAGGTTGGTCACAGTGCTTCTACAAGTGACGACCCCGTGTGCTAACTCGCCTAGTAAGGATGTTTGAATGGGAAATGCAAACAGGCTGAGCCCAGGTCCTCTGTATAAGGAACAAGTGTTTTTTAGTTTTGTCTTGTGTTTGTTTGGTTGGTTGGTTGGTTTTGGTTTTTGAGACAGGGTCTCACTATATAGCTCTTGATGTCCTAGGATGCATTTTAGACCAGGCTGGCCTCAGACTAACAGGTATCAGCCTACCTCTGCCTCTCTAGTGCTGGGATTCTGGGGAGGAACCACCATGCCCATCCTGAACCATCTCTCTAGTCCCTTCTTTGTTTTCTTGTGACTCACTGGATTTAATTAGTTCTTGCATGAGCATGGCGGAGGAAGGGTTATTTTTGCAGGATCATAACAGCATACCAATGATCACAGTATTGAAGAAAATGACTCCCCTCTTCCAGCAACCATGTCAACTCCTCAGGGAAGGGCGGGTCCTCATAAGCCCCTCCCACCCTAGATAGAACATTGACAGGCCCATCTTGTACAAGTCTTGTACAGTAACAATGGCTGCTGTGGGATCGCGAGTACAATGGCCATGTCATGCCCACAAGGCATGACATGTCCTCTCCATCCTCTGGCTCTTACCGTCTTTCCGTTTCCTCTTGTGTGGTGTCTTCTGAACTTCAGAGTGTGTGACGTAGATGTCCTCTACAGAGCTGAGCGTTTAGTAGTTATTCTCAGCAATTTGACTAGTTACAAGACTCTGCAAACAGAGCTTCTCTGAACAAAGTTGATCGTGCCAGTAATCTATGTGCATTAATGCCATCGTAAATACCTAGAAAGCAGTTTGACACTAGGTCCTTTGAGCAAAGCAATAGTAACAGGTTCCCCTTGGCTTCCCCAACCAGGGGCTTTAACTAGGTTTACAATACCAACACAGTGTGAGTTCCCTTCTGTAGAGAGAGCCTCAAATCTAATTCTAACGCAGCTGGTTACTCCCATAACCATCATGCTTCTCTAGGTACAGCTTGCCTGGCAGGTCAGTATTGTAGACAATAAGGTTCACAGCTCAGTGAGACTGTCCATGACATCTTCACTCCATACCAGCCTGCATAGCATCTTCTGGCACTGTGAACACCAGCCAGCAAGAAGGAGGCTTCTAATTCAGTTCCGGCTTCACTTCAGTTTGCCCTTTGATCTAAATGCGTGGCGGCCCACCGAAAGAATTCTTAGTGGATATCCTTAACTACAGAAGAAAACTTTAAGCACAAAGAAAGAATCGCGAATAAAGAAACTGACAAATTTCACGGTAATTCCAAATAAACAGTGTTCTGTGAAAAAAAAAATGTCTGAAATGTAAGGCTGTCAAAAAAAAAAAAAAGACAAAATAATGGATGAAAGAAAAAGCAAACAAACCAAAACCAAATCAAGTGGGAAGTGACCAGGGTTTCAATGTCCTAGGTTCTCAAAATTCTCTAAATATTAACATTTTACATAGGATAGAGTACGATGATGGAAACTAGGAAATTAGTATTGATGAGTTACTATTAGTTAATTTACAGCCCTTATTCAAATTGTACCAATAGTCCCCCTTTTCTAGCTCAGGATAACCCATTGCATGCATGGGTATAGTCATTGGCATAGAAGTTCACACAGTGTGGGGCTTCAACAACAGAAACTTATTTTCCCACAGTAACAGAGCCAGGATTTAATCTGATTGGGCTCTGGATCATCATAAAGGTAGAGGAATGTAAGCTTTATTGTCTGTTTCCGAAGATCATATTCTTAATCTTTATATTATTCTCTTAGGGCCAAAGGTTCAGAGTAACTCACTACTTTATTATTTTATTTGTAGCAGAGCAATACCTGTTCCTGCGGTACTGTAGCGCCACACTAGAAGAGCCCTTCTCTGTCGCAGACTTGGCAAAGGCTCATTCTGGAGCCAGACTCTGGAATTAGAATCCTCATAGGCACTAGCTGCTTTGGGACTAGACCCACCCCTACAACTAACACATGAAAATCAGTATTTAATTAAGCCTCAGAATATTTAACACATTAAATATTTGTGTGTGCATGCCTCTGTGTGTGTGCGTGTGTGTGTGTGTTGTGTGTGTAAGCCTTCAAGTGCAGGTTAGAAGACAACTTTGTTGAGTCGGTTTTCTCCTTCCATCTTTACATGGGTTCTGGGGATCAACCTCAGACTGCTAAGCTTGTGTGATAGACATCTTTACCCATTGAGCCACCTTGCCAGCCCTGTGTATGCATTTTAATTCACAAATATCATTATCAAAACCTGAAAGGAGTACATCTTATCCAGACTCCCTTTTCTACTCAGATTCTGCAACGGGAACAAGGGGGAAAGTTCCCTTCCTGTTTGTGTTCAGCCTTCAGCCAGATGGAGAGTGGTATCACATGTCTGAAAGTCACAAGTAAATGTCCTTGGGCACATTTAGCTCAAGGAAATCAATATTGTTGAGTTCCTGCCGTAAGTCTGGTCTTAGCTAAGGGTGGCACTTTGAGACTTTATACATCTTTGCATCTCCTCAGAGGCCTGGACACAGACACACAGGCTTGGGCTATGTAAATGACAGGTTGTAACCAAGAGAACTCTGCAAAGCTGAGCTCAAAACAGTTTGGCACGGGGCTGGAGAAGCATCTCAATGATTGAATGCTTGTCTAGAGGGTGTTTGACCCAAATCAATTCTACCAGTAAGACTTCTTTAAAATGTCTTTAAATACTTTAAAATGTTGAAGCTACAGAAATGGAAGATTGTTCTCTCTTTGTCATGCTGGGTCTTCTTGGTTATATATCTATCTTAGTCATCTACCGCTTCTTGTCAAAAAAAAAAAAAGAACAATTGGTTTTAAAACAACGTGTAGGATTGGAGAGATGGCTCAGCAGTTAAGAGCACTGACTGCTCTTCCAGAGGTTCTGAGTTCAATTTCCAGCAACCACATGGTGGCTCACAACCATCTGTAATGGGATCTGATGCCCTCTTCTTGTGTGTCTGAAGACAGCAACAGTGAACTTATATACATAAAATAAATAAATCTTTAAATCAACAACAACAACGTGTAGTCTCCGTTAGGAACCATGTGACTTCCCACCCCCAGCCCCAGTCTGCCTTCAATGACTCAGATATCCTTTAAAAGGTCCCTGCCATTACCCTGTCCTCTCCCCTCCCCTGCCTCCATCTGCTCTGAGATGGCTTTTGCTCCTCCCAATAATCTCTTGCGTGAGAACTATTCTGCAGCAGTCCTTGGCTCCAAGGCACTCTTCTCAGAAATCCTAACGGTCTCCCTACGTGAAATGGCTCAGATATCCCACTCAACCAGAAGTTCTGAAGATCCACGCAACCGGAAGTTCAGTAAAGCACCTAGGAGCACTGAGGAGGCAGGAACCGGAAGCAGGAGGTGGCACAGCTGACTACAGCTCTCAGAGAAAGAAGAATGGGGAGACAAAGGAGGCAAAGGACAGAAACAGAAAAGAAAAAAACAAAAAACGCCTCTGGACCAAAAAAAAAATCATAGTAATTACTCAATTTTTAATCTCTGCAGAGAATCTTAAAAGCCATAAACAGGTAAGAACTCTAAGAGAAAATAGTCCCCACTGCTGAGTGACAGAGGTAAGGAAAGGCACCAAAAGAGATGGGTTTCGAATACCACTGACCAAGATCCCAAGGATAGGGAATGAAGAAATATCTCAGCCTGGAAAGTTCTTGCGTTAAAAGCTAGAGGACTCTCATTTCAATCCCCTGAACCAAATGAAATGTTGGCACAGTAGGTGGGCTGGCCAGCGGGAGATGGGTAGAGTCCTGGGGCTCACTAGCCAACTAGTCTAGCTGTTCATCAAGTCCCAGGTCAGGGAGACTGACACCCAGGGAGGACTCCCTCTAGTTTGAAAACACACACACACACGCATGCACACTATTCAAGTCATAGGCAGCTACAGGAATACCAGAAATCTTTTATTAAGTGAACAAGAAATCCAGTGTTTTACAAATTCAGTCCTAATTTTTCTAAAACACGCATATGAAATATTAATCTCATCTTGACTAATCTCCCACTTCCCTCAGCAGGACAAGGTAAGTATCTCTGAGAATAATGTAATCTCACAATTTATCAAAAGTAAAACCAGAGAGTAAATCATCCTAGCTATCTAGTAACTAAACCAATGTTAAGAAAGAAAAAAAGGAAACAAAACGAATAATGAGGTTCGTTTGCCAGTGGCCTCAGAGAGAGAGGTGGGCAGAGGCGTCAGAGGTGAGGCTCCTGAACTCACTCTTCAAATGGCTTGGTTTCATCACTACTCGGGATACTGAAGAAACTGCTTCTGAGATGATGATAAACAAACTTTTACCATTAGAACCTCAGCCTTCCTAAAGCTGCGACCCTTTACTACAGTTCCTCATGCTGTGGTGACCCCCAACCAAACAATTATTTTCATTATTTTCATTGCTACTTCAGAACTGTAATTGTGCCATTGTTATAAATCATAATGTAAGTATCTGATATTTCTGATGGTCTTAGGTGACCCCTGTGAAATGGTCATTTGGCCCCAATGGGGTCTTGACCTGCAGATTGAGATTGCTCTTAGAAGAACCAGGGCCAAGGGAAATTCAAAAGCCGTACGCCAGGCCTCATGATGCCTTCCTGTCATGTCTGCTCTACAGAGGCTGAGGCGGGAGGCTTGCATCAAGGTTGGCTTCAGTTTGAGCTTCCCAGCAAAATCCTGTCTCCAAAACAGAGGCGACTGTGTTTAAGGCTGAGCTGTAATTAGGGTTTCTCCCCTTCCCCTACTTCCAAGTGTCTGGGCGAGTCCTGTTCTTTCTGAGGATGAGCTCATTTGAAATTGGCTTGAGAGAGGGTAAAGAAAATGTATTTTGAAGAACCTGATGCCATCCAGGGTGTGCTCTACTTAGAGTTTCTATGCCTGCAACGAAACACCCTGATCAAAAGGCAAGTTGGGGAAGAAAGGGTTTATTCAGCTTACACTTCCACATCATAATCTGTCACTGGGCAAAGTCAGGCCAGTAACTCAACAGGGCAGGAACTTGGGGGGCAGGAGCTGATGCAGAGGCCATGGAGGGATGCTGCTTACTTGCTTGCTTTCCCTGGCTTGCTCAGCTTGCTTTCTTATAGAACCCAGGACCACCAGCCTAGGGATGGCACCACCCACAATGGGCTGGGCCCTCCCTCATTGATCACTAATTGAGAAAATGCCTTACAGCTGGATCTCACGGAGGCATTTCCTCAACGGAGGCTCCTTCCTCTCCAGTGACTCTAGCTTGTTTCAAGTTGGCACAAAACCAGCCAGTAGAGGGCGAAAGGGTGGGTTTGTTTTCCCCCCAACCGATTAAAGAAGATTCAAAGGCAGGAGAGTTTGAAAGTCTGTCAAAGCCAAAGTTTATTCAAAGAGATCAATTTTAGAGTTTGAAAGAAAAATCACAATCTCAGCAGCTGCCCAGAGCGAGAGAATGGAGAAGGGAAGTGGGGAGGGGGCATGTACCACATCAAGTAAGCCGGCATCGTGGTCGGTCACCTGGCAGTGGGCAGCCACGTGGCACGGAGGGCAGAGGGAGATCGGGGTGTCTGTCCATCTGTCAGTCTGTTTTCCAAGATAGGATTTCTCTGCGTAGTTCTCTCTTATCCTGGAACTCGCTCCAGGATACCTCACCACGCTAGTCTCAAACTTAGAGATCCACCTGCCTCTGCGTCCTGAGTGCTGGGACCCGAGGCGAGTAAGCACCACCATATAGGGCAGACACAGAGGGGTCTTTAGAGAAAGAGCGAAGCCCAAAGTGTTAAGGAAGATAATAGAAGAAAAGGGAATGGTGCTGCTTTCTGAGTAATTGAAAGAATCGGGCAGAATTCTCATCTAGCATGGCTGCACTGTAAGAGCATGCACTTAAGGCCGGAATTCTGGGAAGCAAAAGCATCTCATTAAATGGACAATTAGCCCACTTGTCCCTTTGGTAGGCCTTAAAGCAGAGGTTCTCAGCCTGTGGATTGCAACTCCCAAAGACCATCAGAAAGCATAGATGTTTATGTTACCATTCACAGCGGGAGCAAAATTACAGTTGTGAAGTAGCAACAAAAATGACTTGATGGTTGGGGGTCACCACAACATGAGGACCTGCATTAAAGGGTCACAGCAATAGGAAAGTTGAGAACCACTGTCTTGAAGTTAGTCAACCTTCCCCAGAGTGGGCCTGTCTTCTTCAGGGCTGGTCACTGGGCCAGGAGATTGACTGGCCTAAATGGATGATTTTCTGGATTAATTTATTTATCTTTATTTTAGATCTGAACCAAGGCCAGAGATTTCATCCTCTTGACCAGAAGGAACTAGTTTTTCCTTAATGAGCCTTTTACTCTTGCTACACCAAACTCATAATCCTGAATGAAATGGCCCAATTGGTACAAAAAACAAAAAAGTCTTAAGCTATCAGTCCCATTTTTAAGAAATCAAGCAGTACTCTAAGTCTCATTTGACTGCATCTATTAGTGAAAGGATAAAAACCAGGCAGAAGGATACCATTGACAAAGGATGCCCTTGATATCCAGGTAATAAAATTTCCATCCAGTAAACATTTTTCTGTATAGGAAGCAGCTCTAAGATGCTATTTGGGGAATATAGATCTCTGATGAAATTCAGAGAACATGATCTGTTCTCTCTAGTTAGAGGATTCCAATTCTGATTCCCCCTTATCTGGTATAATCCTTTTTAATCCTCTGAAGGGGAAGAGAGCAAAGCTGTCTGCACAGGTAAAATTGCTTTTATTGTTTGTTGTTTCAGAGAGTGGACATTATGTATTCGGCTCTTCAATGATGAAGTCATTAATACAGTGCCTTTCTTCCCTAGCAGGCATAAGAATAGCTTAAGTCAACCTTTCCCTTTTTTCCTCCACGGAGAGTTCTTGCTCTGTTAAATGAACAAGGAAATCGCTCCTTGGAAAGAATGTGGGATCAAGGTGCATGTGGCTTAACGCCTGCTGGCCTGTAGAAGCTCACAGCTGAGTGCACAGTCGCTGTTTGAAAGTTACTCTCTGCATCTACGTGGCTTTTCCACACAATACAGATGGGCCACCATTGGTATTGAGAGTCAGCGTTCCCCCAGTAAGTCGTTTCTAACATCATCTAGGCAGACAATTTTTATTTATCTGCATGAATTACCAGTTATTTCTGGACAGATACATGTCCTGAATCCACAGTGTTAAAAACTCACTCGAGAGTTTACTCTGGCCTCTTCATCACTCAAGCTAGGGACAGGGTATGGAGGCGGGTTCCAGGCAAGAGCCAGATACCAATAACTTTGGGTGAAACTGTAACAGTTGATCGTTCAGAGGATAGCTGCCTCGGCCAGCAATGGCCACCAAATGCCCATTAATAAAAACAAAATAAAAGAGACACCAGGCTTTTGAAATCAACTATGGTCATCTCTCCTCTCATTTTATAAGCTAAATAAACTATTGCAAAACTATTTCTGCACCTGACACTCCCATCTGATGGTGTAACCATTGCTTCCTCTTCTTATCCAACACAGAAATAGTTATTTCCTCTTTGTGTCTGACAGGAGCTGTACAATACACACACACACAGAGACACACACAGACACACACACACAGACACACACACTTTGCTGGAGTTAGAATAAGGAGAGGACAAGAAAAGGCAATCTGAATATGAAAAAGGGAGGTGGCTCTCAAATCTCTATTGCATCGGGAAGTTCCTCTTCTGGATCGTTTTTCCGTCCAGAAATAACTGGATGAGCTTCCGGTTTCCAATGAAACTTATCATCTATGGCTGTGTTGGGGGTGGGGCAGCTGCAGCTGGGAGGCGGGGTCGGGAAACAGGAAGTGGAGTCTATTGTGCTCCTCTTCCTGCTTTCGTGATTCGGTGTTGGAGGGAGTCCCACTCTGAACACAGGTGGAATTCGGACCCTTCAATAGAAAATGATGCACAGAACTGCATAGCTCTCACTTCAAAAAGGACCGAGAGAGTTTTCTCTAAAGCTAGTGTGAACGAGCCCTAGGAAACGTGAAGCTGGATTACCCCCAGATGCCATGTTCCCAGCGTGGAAACAGTTTTGTGAAACTTTACGGTAGCAGAACAAGGGAAGTCATAAGTCAAGGCTATTAAAAATACCTGGTGGATACATCAGGGTGGTGGTTACAGCTAGATGGGGAAGTCTCGTCTATAGGCCTCGACACTATCTGATGATGTTCTTGGCTCTTTAGTTGGTAGAAACTAGTGGTTTGCTAAGTTAATGAACTCTAAAATGTTGTCTATAGTCATAGATTGTTAATTACAATACAGGGGTGGGCAATAAATGGCTACTCATGAAGCTAAGGCTACCCCCAAAGAAATGATAATTAGCTTATGAGATCGGCAACTTTCCAAACTTTTCTTCCCCACTGAAGGTTTTATCAGTTGATCACCCTATGCAGACAGCTTCTTTCCATGAATTCTAGTTCACCTCGTGGTTTTCTTGAGCAGTAAGGTGAATTTTCAGGCAGTCTATTTGCAAAGCCAAGGAGAATCGTGACTGGAAAAGGAAACAGATGTGAAACTAGAGGGACATTTCTGACTAGTGCATGATGTCCTTGGCTCTATTTGCGATTTGATCAGACCCTGAAGATTCACATTTTGGCTGGCAGCTAGCGGAAAGAAATCTAAGTTAAAAGCTAAGAGTTCTTCTTCCACCCAAACGAGGTAAGATGATGGCTAATGGGTGAGCTCTACAAGGACAGAAACAGTCCACAGATGCCACTGTGTAATGCAGACCCAGGAGCTAGGTAGGGTCTCCTGTAGTTGGAAGCGTCACGTCTGAGTAGCCAGTGGAATACAGGAAGCACAGGAGAGCTTGTGATAACACGGTGTCACAGACCAGCTCTCCCTAGACACAAAGGTGGGCATGTCCATTGACATAGAAAGAATGGAAACTGAATCTTATTGTGAGTTAAGAGACTAGCCCTGCCTGGGAACACATGAGAGAGATATCATGGAGACCTTTATAAATACTTGTTTGGTGGTTTTTCCAAGAGAAAAGTGAGGGCCCGTTTTGATGCAAGCAAGGGCCAAGGAGACCAAAGAATCTCAATAATTCTTTCCCCAAGTGTGGTCTTGTTCATACACACTATGACAAGCATATATTCTTAACTGTTTCTCTGTCATAATAGGGAGTATGGCATCGTCCCTGGCATCCTTTAACACAGAACAAAATGTGTCACGGATTTAAGGGAGGTACTACTCACCAAGTTGCTAACAAAAAAAGACATTGTCAGAGCTGCTGAGAAGTCTCATTCTGTGGAAAGAAGTATACCAGTTACTAGTTATGGGGTATTGTAAGTTTGGCCCTGTGTTGACTTTCCAGATCTATTACTATGTATTTGTATTCCTCTGAGACTTAATTCATCCTTTGGTGTTTGGTGAGGGGCCCTTCAAGACTCGTATCCGGATTAGCTTCCCTTGTTTGTCTTCCCAGATAGTCTATGTTCATTCAATTTTTGTTACATTTATTTCTCTCTGTGTGTGTATGTATGTGCCAGGGGTGTGTATATGGAGGTCAGAGGACAACTTACAAGGGCTGGTTCTCTCCTTCCGCTGTGTGGGTCAGAGATCAAACTCAGGTTGTCAGGTTTGATCTGGTGTGCCTTTACCCAGTGAGCCATCATACTGTGTTTGCTTAATCAATCAATCTTTCTTTCTTCCTTTCTTTCTTTCTTTCTTTCTTTCTTTCTTTCTTTCTTTCTTTCTTTCTTTCTTCCTTTCTCTCTTTCTTTCTTTCTTTCTTTCTTTCTTTCTTCCTTCCTTCCTTCCTTTCTTTCTTTCTTTCTTTCAAGATTTATCTGTTTTTACGCACCAGTGGAAGTGGCTGCATGCTTGTGTATCATACACACATTCAGTATACTTGGGGATCAGAATAGAGCTTGCATCCCCCAAAACCAAATTTACAGACAAAGATGCAGCACAGGTGCTAGGACCCGAGCCCAGGTCCTCTGTAAGAAGAGCAAGCGCTCTTAATTGCTGAGCCATCTCCCCAGCTCCCGTGTGTACTTAACTTTACTTTTACTGAACTATTTGGCATGCCACCATCACCCGTGCCTGGTTTTGTTTTGGTTTTTTTGCCTTTTTTTTCCCCCTTTGGATTCATGTCCCTACTCTGTTCTGTGCCTCAGGTAGGGATCAGTTATGGTGTGTTTTATTATTAACTTATTTATTTATTTAAGATAGAATCTTGCTAGTTAGTTCTGGTTGGCCTCAAACTCACAGCAGTCCTCCTACCTCAGCCTCACAAGTGTTTAAATCACAGGTATGTACGAACATGCCAGTCATGGGGGCTAGTTCCAATGTACATGCAATATATACCCCTGAATCTAGCACAGGGGAGGTATAGGCAAGAAGATCAGGAGTGTGAGGTCATCCTCAGCTTTAGCTAGCTGGAGACACGATCTGAACAAAACAAAAAGTAGAAGAGACAGACAGACAAACCTACAGGGCTTTGGTTTAGGAATTGTTACTTCTGTCAAGCTAACATCATTAGTCTTTGTAAGGATGCTTTTTGATGGCATGTCTTGTTCCTCTTTTCTTGATTCTCCCCTATTCTGTTTATACAAATTTATCTTAGTGTGCAATATATACCTGTAGCCGGTGTTAGCTTCTTTGTGGGTTCCTCTTTCTTCCACCCTTCTCCACCCCGTTCCTTCCTCACTTTCAACTCCTTAACTAGATAGGAGAGGGAAAAAAAAGAGAGGAGGTGGAGGAGAGCCAACAATTATCATCAGACCACTTCCTGCTGATTAGGGACATGGAGTTCCTTGGGGCAAGTGTTTTCTTCACTGTCAGGATATCTAATTTCTTCTTGATAGTTTCTTTAGTTGTTTGCAAATGACTAACAAACCATAACCAACAGCAACGACAACCAACCAACAACTACACCCCACCTCCCAGAGCCCTGGCATTTATAGACCCTCTGAAAAGTTCCTAGAATTCTTAATGTCACACAGTCACAGACATGATCTGCAGCTGGGAAAACCACACCCAACTATACACACCACAGTCTGCCTGTAGACAGGCTAACAGGGCTAACCATGCACACCTCACAGAGCTATCACTTACTCTAAGCTCAGCTGATGATCTTCACCCTAAAGAGAGACATTATTTTTACTATAACATCCAGAAACAAGTAGGTCCTTCATTATTATTGTCTTCCAAAGCAGTTCACTACGGGACAGGATTGAATAAGAAGGCCAAAACATGCAGCCTGCTTTGCAAGGCTTGTAAAAAACAAACAAACAAACAAAAAACCAAGAGGCCTCTGGAGAAGACTCTCAGAAATCTCTTCCCACTAGCGCCGTCTCTCCCTAAGCATCTGACATCTGAAGCTAGCACTGTCAGGTCACATGTCCTTGTTGATCTGTCCTCTATAAACTCTAAGTTATGACCTCTCGTCTTGGAGCACATCTGAAAAAAAAAAAATCAACACATTCACTATCCTTTCGTATTCTTGCATTTCGACGCCAGGATCTTCTTCTCTGGAGGTCTTACCCTCTGTCCCACTGCTGGGTTGTTTGTGAAGCTGTTTGCTATTATGAGTGGCATTACACAATCGATGATGGTCCTCACTGATTACTGCTGATGCAAGGGAACGTTATTGATTTTTCAAGAGCGGATCTTGTATCTGGGCTTCCTCTCTAAAGTCTCTCATCCGATCTATCGCCTTTCTCATAGATTGTCTCATCTTTAGGAAGTGAGGAAAAGAGAGAAGAGAGAAAAGAAAGAAGGGAGAGAGGGACAGAATACAAATAAAGAGAAACAGTGCACGTTCTCTGAAATGCACAGGAGAGGCCAGCAATCCAGCGGCGAGCATACAGCAAGAGCCACAGCAAGCTGAACCTCATACTGTAATATGAGCATATTCTAATAACCACTTGGTTGACTGTAATGGCACAGGTAGTTTCTACTTTGCATCTCAATTATTAGCTTGTCCAATTCCGCAAAATGCATCTCTATAATTACCATTAGTGTTCTTATTCATACATGGATTCCTTTGAGATATATATATATAATTATAATGTGTTTTTTCCAATGTTTAATGCTATCAAAGAGTGAAAGACCTTGTGACACCTTACATCATCAGGCACACTGTAACCAGTGTTCTTTAGGACGGTATTTTTTTTTAACAGCTGTATTTAACCTCTCAACCTCCTCACCAGTATTCACCATGGGAAAAATGTAAGCTCACATTTTAAATGGGGACGCAGGGGAGTGAATCTTTCGAGTGCTTTCTGGAATGATGACCTCTCACACTGACTAATTCAGACTGACTTCTGCTTCTGGGTGATCCAGATTCACCGGTAAGAGAATAAATAATTGTATCAAAATACACATCACTTCCTGAACCAAACAAAATATACAAAATCAAATTATGTTCTCTCAAGAAAAAATAAATAAATCAAACTTGGACAGTGTTTCAGTGCCAACATATGACTATGGAAGATGGTTATGACTCATAATTGTCACAAGAAACCTGTATGCCTTTAGAGGCAAGTTCTTGAAATTAACCAAGTTGGAAGGAGGGAAGGGTGTTGGCAAGGTGGTTCTGTGGGTAAAGTGCCCCATGCAAGCCACACTGTCTAGCCAGCCTAGCCTAGTCACTAAGCCCTAGACTTAGTGAGAGACTGTCTCAAAACCAAGGTAGTCATCTCCTGGTTGACCTCAGATCTAAACACACACACACACACACACACACAATGTATACACTCAAAAAGTAAATAAATAAATAAATAATTTAAAAAAAATCAGTTGGGATTAAAATGCATTCCCAGAAAGTCCAAAATCCATTTAAATCTCCACTCATACCTATCACCAACACCAGGACATGCTTTCGCCTCACCCAGGACCCAGCTTCCCAGGGCTAAGTGGATTTTCCAAATGCTTTCTTTCCATCCCTCTCTCTGTCTAGTTTTGCACCTGGATGAACTAGGTTACTTACCCAAAACGTTTCTGGTCTTTGCTTCGCTTGCACCGAGTAGCAAAAATAAAACTCACCAAGGTGGTTTACTGTGAGGTTACAAAACAATAACCCACCCACAAAACTTCCAACCCCAAATTTATTCTGTCTACAAGTAATGTAGACACAGGGGGAGGGAGCAGAGACTGAGGGAATGGCCAACCAATAACCGGACCAACTTCAGACCCATCCCGTGGGCAAGCACCAATCCTTGACAGTTATGCTTGCAGACAGGAGCATGTAGTCCTCTGAGAGGCTCCACCCAGCAGCTGATTCAGACAGAGAGAGACACCCACAGCCAAACAGTGGATGGAGCTTGAGAACTCTTATGGAAGAAGAGGAGAAAGGACTGCAGGCCTCAAAGGAGATAGGAACTCCACAGGAGGACCAACAGAGTCAGCTAACTTAGACCCTTGGGGCTCTCGTAGTCTGAACTACCAAGCAAAGAACATACACAGGCTGGACCTAGGCTTTCCCGCACATATGTAGCAGATGTGCAGCTTGGTCTTCATATGGGTCCCCAACAACTGGAGCAGGGACTATCCGCAAAGCTGTTACCTGTATGTGGGATATGTTCTTCTAGCTGGGCTGCCTTGTCTGGCCTCAGTGAGACAGGAAGCACGTAGCCTCACAGAGACTTGAAGTGCAGGGGAAGGAGGGGTTAATAGGGGAGGCACCTGCTCAGAGAAGAAGGGATGGGGGGATTGGGGGAGAATTTGTGGGCAGGGGAGGGGGGTGACAAAGAGGTGGACAGTGAGCAGGAGGTAAAGTGGATAACTAAAAAATAAAATTAAACTTAAAAAACCAATAACGTAAGTAAATTACTGAACATATTGACACATGATTTCTACTCCTTTATGTGGTAGCTAGAACTCTGTAATCGGTGTCATACCTCAAATACAAACCCAGGAACCTGGACGAAGCTCTATAAATACCACCCATTTTCGCTGGCCTTCCCTCCCCTACCCAAGCTCTGTTCCTGGACGGCATTGCTGTTCTGTGAGCGGCTGGCTCTGAGCCTGTCCAGGGTGATCCATCTCTGCAGCAGGAGGATCCCGTTTCCTGCTCCAGCCTCTCCCAAACCAGCCTCTCCCAAGCTGCAGCTTTCTTAATGGCATGTTCTGTTCTGAAATCGAACCCTAGGGAGTTTCAGCTTGCAAACGACAAAGCTAAGAAATACTTAGAACTGCCTTCAAGTATCTAATGGCCTGGAGTCATAACTGGGATTTCTAAAAGTCTAAATGGTGCCCTTGGATGAGCGGTAAAGCTGGTGGACATTTTTAGAATAAGTATGTGAACAGTATCACAGGCTTACAAAGAAGCTGGTTCTATTAAAACTACAGTGACTGAAATGTTTTTAAAATAAGATTGTCGCCGGGCGTTGGTGGCGCACGCCTTTAATCCCAGCACTTGGGAGGCAGAGGCAGGCGGATTTCTGAGTTCGAGGCCAGCCTGGTCTACAGAGTGAGTTCCAGGACAGCCAGGGCTATACAGAGAAACCTTGTCTCGAAAAACCAAAAAAAAAAAAAAAAAAAAAAAAAGATTGTCACATAGCAACATAAAGGGTTTTTGAGAAAAGTTCTCATGGAGCCTAGACTGGCGTGGTCTCACTGTATTGACCTTGAACGTGGACTCTTCTGTTTCCACCCCCCACATACTTGGGATTCCTGGTGTTCATCACTATCCCTGTCACTTACATTTTGTTTTGTCTTGTTTTGAGACAGGGTCCCACTATACAGCTCTGGCTGGCCTAGAACTCATTACGTTTACCAGCCTTGCCTCTAACTCAGAGGTCACTTGCCGCTGCCTCCCAAGGGCTGAGATTAAAGGTGTGTGCCACCAGCCGGGCGGTGGTGGTGCACGCCTTTAATCCCAGCCCTTGGCAGGCAGAGGCAAGCAGATTTCTGAGTTCCAGGCCAGCCTGGTCTACAGAGTGAGTTCCAGGACAGCCAGAACTACACAGAGAAACCCTGTCTCAAAAAAACCAAACCAAACCAGCGTCGTGGTCACAAAAAAAAAAAAAAAAAAAACAGGTGTGTGCCACTAAGCTTAGCCTTCATTTATATTTTTAATTAACAAAAATAGTAAGGGGCCACAGAGGTGTTTGTACTCACAAAGAACCAAGAATATTAATCACGAAGGGTTGTCTCCTCAGTGCAGGAGAGAGAGAGAGAGAAAAAAAATCAAATACCTGCATTCCATCCAGAAGACTGGGAGTGGATTTTGTTAATGACCTGCTGGCCTTTCTGCTATCGGTGAAGGCAGACCTCCTCCACCTTCTGCTATAGAGACAGACCTCACCCAAATTCCCTGAAATGATTATACAAGACTCACCCTCCCTAGACCATTATCCGACCTTGGGTAGATGTTCCAATATGTTATGGCCTGCTGTCAGAGACCACATTAGATTCTAGGCGTTTTATATAGACCCCACCCTCCAGGTCACACGTATTTTGTAAAGAGTTTCAGTGAAGTCGCACCTTAAGCCTTATTGTGCACCTGGGACTGGACTGATAGAACTGATTACTGCTTGGAAACCTTTTCCCAAATTTCCCTGTGTCTTAAATATGCTGACAGGGACCCACCAGTCATTAGACTTTACCAAGTCTGATCCCTGTTGGTGACGTCAGTCTCCACTGGGTTTTCAGTCTTATCTCTTCCTGGATCTGCCTGCATTGACACCTGCTGGAATCCCCTCCCCCTTCCCCCCTAAATAAGCACACCCAGTAAGACCAGAAATTACAAAGTTATCCGGAACCGAAATGCTATTTCAAGATTTCAGATATTGCTATGATGGAATACAAAATTGTCTGTGATTTTTGTTTTGTTTTTGAGGTGCGGTTTCAAGTCGTGTCCCAGCCCGACCAGGCTGGCCTTGAGCTCACGGCAATCTTCCTTTATCTGTCTCCCAGGTACTCGGATTAACAGGATACGCCACCTCATCTGGCTTCTGTTGCAGATAGTCATGAGGGCTGTTAATACTATTGTGGTTTATGTCTCTATTCAATAATTGAAAGAAAATTTAATTTAGAGATGAGTAAAATCTTTCCCTACATTTAAGTTTCCAGATCCCTAAACATAACCCTAAATATCCAAGGCCTGTGCCTCCCTCGCATACCCTCTAAAGACCTGCTGTGAGGCTTGAGAGATGGCTCAGTAGTTACGAGCATTTGTTGCTCTTACAGAGGACCCTGGTTCATCTCCCATCACCCACATGGTGGTTCACAGCCATCCGTAAGAGTTCTAGGGGATCTGATGCTTTCCGACATCCACGGGTACCAGTCACGCACATGATGCGCATACGTGCACATAGCCAGAACACTCATGCACATAAAAGAAATGAACAGATCTTTTTTTAAAAGACCTATTTTTAAGCCTGTTTGAACAATTCTAAAGATCAGGCCCAATCTTCGTGAGTCTGTAGCGGGATATCTTCCCACTATGTTTGTATAAAGCTCAGCGATTGGGCTGTATGAGAGGTAGGCGGAGTGAGGAATCCGGAGGAGAGGAAGAGGAGGAGCTAGGAAAGAGGAGAGATGTAGGAGGCATGGAGAACCTTGCACGGGTCCAGGATGGTCCTGGGTAACGATTTATATCATAAGGTTAGATGTTGGGAAACAACTCTAATTGTGTGGGCAAATTGTTAATTGAACATTACCAAATATATAAAGCCTTTGGATAATAATTAAGCATTAGAGTCTCATTTCTATCGGGTACCGCGTGGATGACGGGATGGTCTGCGCTCAGCCAAGCTTTAAAGACAGTGTGGGAGATTGGCAGAGCCATCTCCCACGCTGGTGTCTCATGGGTGACAGGGCCAGTGCTTCTGGCTGGCCTGAGCCTTGGCAGCAGCAAGAACACTCCGCCGCTCTTGGCCTCAGGCTTTGCCTAGTCCGGAACATGGCAGCCCCATAATCACAAGCCAGATTGCATGCCGCCGTTTTAAATATTTACCGCAACATGGGTCAGTGTAAGGTGTCCCCTGACTGCCCAGCCCCTGTGCATCACGGGTATGAAACAAGCCCTCTATCACTGATCTACACTCCAGCTCCAAAGTCGAACTTTCTAATAATTAAAAAAAGAAATCCTCCAATGTAATAGTCTACTTAATGAAATAATAAAATGTTCATCACTGAAAGTATTCAAAAACGGTGAAATATCACTAAGAAAGGACATTAGTGCCGGGCGGTGGTGGCGCATGCCTTTAATCCCAGCACTTGGGAGGCAGAGGCAGGCGGATTTCTGAGTTCGAGGCCAGCCTGGTCTACCGAGTGAGCTCCAGGACAGCCAGGGCTATACAGAGCAATCCTGTCTCGAAAAACCAAAAAAAAAAAAAAAAAAAAAAAAAAAAAAGAAGGACATTAGTAACAAGGAGGAACTTAGAGCTCCAGGCACATAAGCTATGATGTGCACCATGCTTTCCAGAGATGGCACACATTCACACACATTCACACTCACCGGCTCACTCGGTGCTAACCGCAAGGCTGGCTAGTGGACCTGATCTCCCCCACATCAGTGTAGGTTCTTTTTCTAAACTCCTGACCAATCCACGAATAGTGGTGCTGGTCTTTAATCCCAGCACTTGGGAGGCAGGGGCAGATAGAACTTTGTGAGTTCAAGGCCGTCCAAGGCTACCTAGTGAGACCCTGACTAAATAAAAATAAAAGAACAAACAACAACAACAACAAAAATTCAAGTCAAGATCTTCCAGGCCAAAAGTCTAATAGTTCCCATCTGTAAAAGTGTGCTGATAAATACTTATTTATAGGATCTTTGTTTGGACTTTTGGACTTCCTAAAACATGTGATTATGATCTATGTTAGATTATCAAGGACAATGATATTCTGAGTACTTCAAATTTATTACCTAAGTGCATCCTTACAAAAGCTTAACTAAGTAAGTTTTGCTGTTATCATGCCCATTCTGCAGATGAGAAAACAGAGGCACTAAGATACTGACAGAACTGTCAAGGTTATAGGTACAAACTGGACCTGAACCAGAACTGGGGACTCCAGAGTCCATGCTGGTAATTATGGCTTGTTCTCAGGAATGCCATTGGCAGTTGGACTTTTTTTTTTTTTTAAATGTGTGGAAGATTTCTCCTCTCTGTAAGACAGTAACTGTTCCGATATAAAAATAAAACTGTCTTGGTAAAACAGTGGCATGAAGGTCATAGAATTCAACTCAGCCTGTAGTTTTGTTCTGTCTCCTGTGTTAAATGGACTGCATCAAAGATCTCTGCTCGTCTTTCTGATCCATGCGTATACCACGTGTTAGTGTGTACGAAAGAAGAGCACCTCTCACTTCTTCAGTCTTCTGTCTTTATTCCCAATCCTGTTCTGGCTGCCAGGTGAGTGAGTCACCAGCAACTCTCTGACGAATTGAGAAGATTTGGCAGGACTTCTCCTCCTCCTCCTCCTCCTCCTTCTTGCTCCCTCTTCCTCCTCCTCTTCCTCCCCACTCCTCTCCTTCTTCCTCCCCCTCCTCCTCTTCCTCCTTCTCCCCCTCCCTCCTCCCCTTCTCCCTGCCCCTTCTCTCCCCCCTCCTCTTTATCCCTCTTCCCCCTCTTCCTCCTCCTCTCCCTCCTCCTCCTCTTCTTTCATCCCCCTCTCCCATATCTTCTCCTTCTCACCCCTCCTCCCTTCTTTGAGGGAGACAATGACAAGCAGATCAGGTTTACCTGAGCCTTTTCATACACTAGCTATCATGGTTTAAAGCAGGTGCCATCTGCAGACTCCCCACTCCTCTTTGCCCTTCTCTGTGACTCCTCTCTGAGGAATATGGCAAGAAATACTCATTATAAAGTGTGAATCGTCAAAATAATAAAACAACCATATTTTTCAGTATCCGTAGCTGCCAGTCTGATTCAAAACTAATTTGTTCTCCTTGTCATTTTTTTAAAAAAATCATTACTAATATTTTTAATCTCATTTTTTTCCTTCATGATTGGTCACCACCAAGGAAGAAACAGAGCCACCTACTCTTGGGGAGGCTTTTAAAACCTCCTTTTTAGTTATTGTGAAGCTGGTTTCCCTACCCCACAGTAGACTCCAGGGTGGTGATTTACAAGCCAAGATTTGCTGCTTGGTATATTCGAAGTCACAAACAAAGTATTTCTAGAGTTTCTTTTGTGAAATTACCTAACTCACTCACTTCTATCTCACGATATTTAGAAGGTTGTTTTTTACTAATCATGTGCCAATGTTTGTTAAAAAAAACAAAAACAAAAAACAAAAACCTCACAGACCTACTGAGTTGGAATTGACTAATATAATGGCCACAAGTGGCTCATGAGCATTTGCAAGGTGCTGTGTCAAACGCATACTTCTCACTGTTCCTTACAAACCTATAGCATGAGTCCTGTATGTGGTCCCCACTGTCCTACAGAAGAATAAAAGAAGCACAGGGAGGATTAATCCTCACCAATGGCCGCCGCTGGTAGACGGAACTAGAATTTACAGCCGTCTCCGTGAGAATCCAGAGTCCAGGATTTTGGGTTTTGTTGTTTCCTTTTGTTTCGTTCTTTGTTTCTTACTTTTTCTCTTTTTTTTCTTTTTTTTTGGGGGGGGGGGTGGTTTTTTTTGTTTTGTTTTGTTTTGTTTTGTTTTGTTTTGGATTTTGGTTTTTTGAGACAGGGTTTCTCTGTGTAGTTCTGGCTGTCCTGGAACTCACTCTGTAGATCAGGCTGGCCTCAAACTCAGAAATCCGCCTGTCTCTGCCTCCCAAGTGCTGGGATTAAAGGCGTGCAGCGCAACCACCGGCCCTGCTCTTACTTTGTTTCTCATCTTTTTTCTTTCTTTGTTTGTTTCTTTCCTTTTTGTTTTTGCTTTTGTTTTGTTTTGCTTTTGAGACAGAGTTTCTCTGTGACTCCCTGACTGTCCTGGGAACTAGCTCTTATAGACCAGGCTGGCTTCAAACACAGAGATCTGCCTGTGGCTGTCTCCTGAGTAGTGAGATTAAAGGCAAGTGTTACCACGGCCTGACACGAGTCCAAGTTCTTAACCTTCTATTTTCAATGATCGCAGGCGGACTTCTGGCAAATACAGCCCAATACTTGCTTATCAGCTACAGAGTTGTAGAGCAAGTAGACTGTGCTATACCAGACAGAAGAGCTGGTAAGGTTGAGTGAGCTCAAACCCCGTGAATCTCAGAATTGAGAATGATAGGAGTGGGGCCAACTCCCCACCTAACTCTACCGGCTCTGGAACAGTAACCACAGATATCCCACTGAGAGAACCATGATCATCAGTCACAGGGAAAATCTGGAGTCCTTCCCCATGCAAATAGGGCATCACTAGCATCTTAATGGGAGCCAATGGGAAGCACCTACTCCTGGATCCCACCCTGCTCCTCAGTGTTATAGTCCTACCTACATGGAATAAAGTGGGAGAGCTATGTCACTGAGAATTGTCTTCGGGTGACTGTTTTACCGAGCTCTAACACTCTGGGGAGGAGTTCTCTCTCCCAAGCTTTTGTCCCTGGACCTCGGACCGGAACCTGCTACCCCACCCCCACCCCGCCACTAGGGCTGGTGCTGCCGGTGCCATCACCACTGCCTGCTACCGCTTGCCACCGCCTGCTGTTGCTGATACCCTGTCAATGGCTTTGGCGCTGCTACGGTAGCAGAGAAGTCCCAGGACCCCAGTTACCTGCCCTACGCAGGCTGCCCAACGCCCCCTTGCTTCCCTTCTGAGAGCTGTAACACTTTGGCTGTTTTCAGCCAGACTGGAGACCCTCGGAACCTATTCGTCCAGGTTTTGTGGAGGATGACACTGGGTGAATTGTTCCATCCACTTATAAAAGCTCTGCAAGCCACATTTTCTTTAAATTCACGTATCAGATTATCAGGTAAATCAGTGAGCTTCGTTGGTGGCATCTTCACGTCTGTGGGTCCCACCTACTCTCTTCTTATCCGTTGCCCCACGCTGCTGCCCTTCTCCAGGCCCCTCCATAGACAACAGTAAGGTCCTCTCCTTTTTCTGTCGAGTCTCAGTCATACAATTCCCAGGCCAAAGACAGGATTTAATTTCTGTAAGGAAGATGGCTGCTTCTGCGGAAAGTTTCTTCATAAACGGACAGGTCCATGTCCTGATGAAGATACAATGAAGTCTGTATACTTGGGCAGAGCTCCAGACACATAAACTGGACTTTTATCAGCATTTTAGTACCTTATCTATAGAAGAAGTAAAGGTCACTAGATTTTTGAGGAAACATTTAACATAAAGGCCAAGAACAATTCTGAATCAACTCCAAGATAATAGAGAATACAGAAAACAAAGGCCTGGGAGAAAGAGTAAGGTGGTCATGGGAAATGAGATGGCTCATCAAGTAAAATGCTAGCCCCAGCCAACGATGATGGTGCAAGTCTTTAATCCCAGCCCTCGGGAAGCAGAGGCAGGTGGATATCTGTGAGTTCCAGGCCAGTCTGTCCTGTAGAGAGAGTTCCAGGATAACCATGGCTATAAAAAGAAACACTGTTTGAGGGAAGCAGGGAGTTAGCCCTGCTTGAAGATGACCTGGGTTCAATACCCACATGGTGCAGTAAGAGAACACACTCTACAAAGTTACCCTTTGACCTCTACAGGTGTGCCCTAACACGCACACATGTATGCACACACGTAATAAATAAACACATTTTTTAAAAAAGAAAGAATAAGATAGGAGAGTGTCATGGTATACATCTTTAATCCCAGCACTTGGGAGGCTGAGGCAGGTAGATCAGCCTGGCCTACCCAGTAAATACCAGGACAGCAAGAGCTACATGGTAAAAGTCTGTCTCAAAAAAACAAAACAAACAAAGAAATAGGGTGCTTGTGAGACTGAAAGCCGTAGAGAAAGAATATAAGCTCTGCATTCCTAGCAGCAAGCACTGGAAACCAAATGCCAAATGGTTGAAACTTTAGAATTCTGAAAGATAATTCCTAAGTAGGATTCTGTGCCCAGTTAATCTAACTTTACACAAAATACAAAGATTTTTCAATTGATCAAGGACCCAAAAGAATTTTCCTCTCATAGGTCAGTCTCCAAGGAGTTACTGGATACCACTGAAGTAAGAAAATAAGCCATGAAGAGAATTGGGACCCAGCACCAGAGGGAACCCCAGCAAGGGGCACCCCAGGATGCTGATGAAGTTAAGAACCTGAGAAGCAAGTTGCATAGTGACAGTCTGGGCTGGAGCAGGGGACAGAAGCAATGGCAGCAAACTGGGAGCCATAGGCTGTCATATATGGTTGGCTGTGTCAGAGAGGTTTCATGAACCGAAGGGTCTCCAGGAAGGAAGGGGAACCAACACACGGGTAGATGAGATGGAATCATATTTGAGTTCACAGCGATGTAATTAATACTAATTTGGTTTAAAATAGTAAGGAGCATGGGCTTATTGCTTCATCTTTCCTAATAGGAGGTTGTTCAGCATCAATTATGGGATGAACTTAAGAGTCAGATAGAGGAGGGTCTACGTGCCAACTTCTTTCCCAGGGTTTAGTGTCTGTAGATTTTAAAAGTGACTCTAGGAAGTACAGCGCGGATATGGGGAAGAGAAAGCAAGAAGGAAGGAGAGCTATTTTAAAACATGTCAATGAGTTTGGCCTAATCCACTGGGGACCTTACAAGAAGTCGTGACCATGTCTTAGATAATCCTCCAGGGGACAGGGAAGTTGGCCACACTGATTGAAGATGACATTGAGTCTTCTATGCTTCTGATCCCATTTGTAGAGGTAAGACCCAGAGAGAGCCCTCTCTTGCCTTGAAGCTAAGACAGGAGCTAGAGGTGAGAAGTTGCCCACAGGGAGGGGCTCAACTTTGAGCTGAAATCAGCTGACACTTCATATAGGTTCACAAATATGGGACCTGTTCTTCTTCTTCTTTTTTTTTTTTTTTTGGTTTGGTTTTTCGAGACAGGGTTTCTCTGTATAGCCCTGGCTGTCCTGGAACTCACTCTGTAGACCAGGCTAGCCTTGAACTCTCGAACTCAGAAATCCACCTCCCTCTGCCTCCCAAGTGCTTGGATTAAAGGCGTGTGCCACCACCGCCCTGGAACCTGTTCTTTAGATCGGCTCAAATGAGCTTAAAAAATGAGTTTATTAATTTAAAAAACCTTCCTCCTTTGGGACTGCAGGTTCAAGCCCTGGCACACAAAACAATACAACGAAGTGAATTACATTAAGCTTAAAATATTTAAAGAACTCCCATAAATGTTACTTCGTTTTGTTAGCCTTTCATTCAAAACCTGGAGCCCTGTGGTGAAAGATGGGTAATTATTTATTCTTCCTTCATCCCATGGGTCCTTCATGCTTCACACATAGCCCATACTTACAGTTATAGACCCTATATGCTAGCCAGAGTACTAGGCACCAAGTAACAATAAAAAAGGGATAGTTCTTCATAAAGCCCCGTGCCTACCCGGAAGTCAGATGAGTGAACAGGCAATGTGACTCACTAGGCACTAACTGTTCAACTCAGGCTAGCTATCGACATGAATAGCTGTAAAGAAGTCAACTCTCTTGTAAATGAAAAGTGTTAGATTCCTGCTCAGATGCTCTGTGGAACGTTTTGTGGTCATTAAAAAAATCTATTTGAGCCAGGCAGTGGTGGCGCATGCCTTTAATCCCAGCACTTGGACGGCAGAGGCAGGAGGATTTCTGAGTTCGAGGCCAGCCTGGTCTACAGAGTGAGTTCCAGGACACCCAGGGCTATACAGAGAAACCCTGTCTCGAAAAACAAAACAAAACAAAACAAAACAAAAAACAAAAAACAAAAAAACCCAAAACAAAACAAAACAAAAAACCCAGAATGCTAATGAGAGAAAACCACTAAAAGTTAAAAGAGCTTGTCTCTTTGAGTCAAGAGATATATGTTACTCTTATAGTTAGGTAAAACATTATATATGAAAAATGTAAGCTTGTTACTGGTGTGCCAGCATGCTGGCCAGCATCTACTGATGCCAGACTCTATTGTTAAATACCCTGTAAGTTTAAGTGTGTCTTTCTAATTACACTTCATTTTAAGGCCGAGTGATGCTGCATGCCTTTAATCTCAGCACTTAGGAGGCAGAAGTAGGCAGTTTGAGGCCAGCCTGGTCTGCCTAGTGAGTTCCAGGACAGCCAGTGAGATCTTCCTCAAAAACAAACAAACAAATGAACAAAAAATAGTCTTTTCAATGATCCCTTTTAACTCTTTGAATGTGTAATCTATAATTGGCCTTTTGTTTTAAAGTTTAATATTTAAAGAGTTTTTAAGTTGATACATGTATTTGACAAACTCTTTGCAGATGTTTGAGACAGCGTAGGATGTAACTCAGGCTATCCTTGAATTCCTGATCATCCTGCCTCCATCTCCCGAGTTACAGAGTTACCACACCTGACTTAATTCTAGTGTTTCACATATTATTACATTCAGTCTGAACAGGAGCTCAGCAAGGTGTATATTGTTCCATGTTTTTTCCTCATGAGAAAACAAGGCTCAGAAATATTAAAGAACTTACCCAAACTCTCAGCATTTGTGGGCAGTTTGAAACCTGCCGAAATCAAAGTGGGGTTATTTGTGTCAGCCCTAGCACACATGGAAATAAACAGAGCTATTGGGGGCTATGAAGGAGGAACATGATATCTGACTGCTTGCTAACACAGGGTATAAGAGACCCTGAACCACAGCTGACACTGGGCATTTCTGCAAGGACACAGACCCTGCAGCCATCCGTTCAACTTCAGACTGAGGTCAGCCTTGCTAGTAAAATATCTAGTGTGGTCCTCTCCATTTTACCTTTGAGCATGTCCCTGTGCCTAGCGTCACACAGATGTGGCATAGCACATCGTGGTCCACGGTGCACTGCAGGTCTCACTGCAAAGAAAACACAATCTGATTTTGCTTTGACTCATTCTCTTCTTGTTGGGTTGACAATAGCGGAGTCCAAGCTCAAACAGAGATTTGATTTTAACTCCAAATCCAGAGTTTCCTGTATTTCACAGCGAGGCCTGTTATATAGCTGAAATGAAGGCTGGAGAGATGGCGCAGCAGTTAAGAGCACTGACTGCTCTTCCAGAGGTCCTGAGTTCAATTCCCAGCAACTACATGGTGGCTCACAACCATCTGTAATGGGATCTGATGCCCTCTTCTGGTGTGTGTCTGAAAACAACTACAGTGTACTCACATATATAAAAATAAATAAATCTTTAACAACAACAACAACAACAACAAATAGCCGAAATAAGTCTAGTTCCTACATTTGTAGTTGAGTAACGTCGTTCTGTCATGACAAGAACATGCTCTGTGATCCCCATCCCCACGAGAATGGTATGATATACTTTAGACCATATACCTGTGTTAATGGCTTCAACCAGGGAAATACAAACATCTAGACTCCTGGGCATGGTTATGCAACACTTCTGATTCCCAGTACCCAAGAGGCAGAGTCAGAAGGATTCCAGGCTAGCCAGAGTGACATGGTGAGCCTCCTGTCCCGTATGTCAAATGCCAAACGCAAAGCAAAACCCATACTGCCCAGCAGCTGTAGGTACATACTCTACCACTGAGCCATACCCTTGCCCCCCCCATTACCTTTTAGCCAGCTCTTTTATTTTATTTTATTTATTTATTTATTTATTTATTTATTTATTTATTTATTTATTTGGTTTTTCAAGACAGGGTTTCTCTGTATAGCCCTGGCTGTCCTGGAACTCACTCTGTAGACCAGGCTAGCCTCGAACTCTCAAACTCAGAAATCCGCCTGCCTCTGCCTCCCAAGTGCTAGGATTGAAGGCGTGCACCACCACCGCCCGGCTAGTCAGCTCTTTTAAGAAATTATGTTCTGAGCATAGGCCAGAGCAATAAGAAAGACCTTTTGAGGGGCTAGAGAGATAGCTCAGCACTTAAGAGCCTTGTTCTTGCCAAGGACCCTGGTTTGACTCCCAGCACCCATAATGGTGGCTCATAACCATCTATAACTCCAGTTCTAGGGGCTCAGATACCCTCTTTCTGACCTCTATAGGCACCAGGCACATACATGGTACACATACATATATATAAGCAAAACACACAAATAAAATATATCTAAAAAAATTTTTGACCATTTTGTTTTGTTTCCGAGACAGGGTTCCTCTATATAGTCCTGGCTTTCCCAGAACTCACTCTGTGGACCAGGCTGGTCTTAAACTCAACGAATGACATCTGAAAAGCAAATGGGGATTGTAGTTACATTGTTACTAAGAAAGCAGAGTCAGCGCAATGCAAATACACAGTTTACCGGTTCGGTCTCCACCACCGGAACAGCCCTGCCGCTTCCCTTTAAGTCCCATCCCCACCCATCCCGTCAATAACATGTTTGTCAGGAAGCTGTTTCCCCTGGGCTGGATATAAATATTCACACAGTAATGGAAATTGCCTGGAAAGTGGATTTCCATATAGCTCGTGAAGTCAGTGAGCAATAATGTTGGAAAATGACTGAGTCATAGAAAATTGCTAACAGACAGGGCCACAGACCTGAGGGACAGTGAGGGAGCTTCAAAGGAGAACACTTTGATGACTGCAGATGAAAAGCAGCCACCTAAGATGATGACACTCTAATTCTACTTGTCGCAAAAGCATGAGACAGACACTAATGGGCCAGTGCCCATGACAATGTACCTTACCACTGCACGATTTTGCCCCAGGAAAAAAAAGTCAAGCTTGATCTTCAATCAAGCACCTTCAAAGTTGTTTCCTATGTTAAGCGTCTCGAATGCTGCTGCACACGGAGACAGCCTAGATGTCTTGCTATGATGCTTACCCTGGTTCCATTTTGTCGGGATGCAGACCCCCATGCAGAAAAGAAGCTTCTAGAAAGACAATGCTGCTTGTCTCTGGACATGACTGAGTGGTAAAGCTATATTATGATCCTAAGATGAACACTTTCAATGTCCTTTATACTAATTATTGTTGAGCATTGAGAACAGCTACCGATAGTCCTAGTTCTATCTACTTCACTTCTCTAGTCCTGAGAGATATGTGCTTCTCAAATGGTGTGTGTGTGTGTATGTGTGTGTGTTGTGTGGAATTAAACCTATGACCTCATCCAAATGTGGCAAATGTTACCAGATCCAATATGTGGTTCTCGGAAAACAAAAAACAGAAAACACATCACCTAGAGACCTTATTTCCACATGGACTGTACAGCCCCCCCACCTCTTGTGTTTTCTGCTAGGAGAGGGAGGTTAAACTTGGCACTTCCGAGAGGTGGTCACTGCTGCTTTTGCTAACACAGCATGAATGACTGCAGTAAATTGTTTTATGAGACAGGCTCCCATGTAGCATAGACTATCTTTGAAATCACAATGTAGCAAAGGATGATCTTGAACTCCTGACTGTCCCATCTATGCCTTCTGAGGGCTAGGATGTAATGATCTAGGAAATAATACTCAGTTCACAGGATGGGTCTTGTCACAGGCTAGCCCAGTAATCTACTGCATGGTGTGAATAGTGGAACTAATGAGAAGCACCCTCATGGTCAGACCATCTATCTAGATCTGTCTTTGTTTAGTTGTGGTTTCTGGCACCCGCCTTGAAAACCATTTTCTTCATTAAAGAAAAAAAAAAGGAGATGCACAAGTAGTTAAACTTCCTCTGCCATCTGTCAGCATTATGTCGTTTGCCTGTTCTAAACGTGGTTTAAAAAAAATCCTGCATGTTTTTATTATCTATAACCCTACCCTAGCCGATTCTGCACTTTTCTCTTCCGCAAAAAAGAAAAAAAGAAGGAACCATGTGTTCTTGGTTGTGTGTAACTTTGTATCCTCAGAAGCTGGAGAGAGAGAGAGAGTGTGTGTGTGTGTGTAGGGAAGTGGGGATCCTGATTTGTCTCACTGCAAATGTTGGTCTCCATTCCAACATGTCTGCCCATCAAGTGGCTTGAATTACACGAAGGGGGGAACGGAGTCCCCTGGGAAAGAATAATTCCAAAGGAAGAGAAGATGGAGCTGCTAAGTTTGAACCAATAGCTGACTAGAATGAAGGGATAAGGAAGAAATATTTAGGATTTTCCCTCTGCTTTAGCCTTCATAAGGACATGCTAGAATGCTGGGGGCTCTATTTCAGACCATGTAAGATAATAGAATCAAAACAGTCCTATTAAGTATTTACCTAGCACACACGATTCTAAGAGTTAGATCCCCAAACCAACCAACCCACCAACCAACCAAACAGCCAGCCAACCAGCCAGACAGCCAACCAACCAGCCAACCAGCTAACCAGGTAACCAACCAGCCAACCAGCCAGCCCACCAACCCACCAGCCCACCAGCCCACCAGCCCACCAGCCCACCAGCCAAACAACCAACTAGCCAGCCAGCCAAATAACCAGCCAGCCAGCCAAACAACCAGCCAAACAACCAGCCAGCCAGCCAACCAACCAACCAACCAATCAACCAACCAGCCAGCCAGCCAGCCAGCCAGCCACCAACCAAACACAGCCAAGATTAGTGATGTACACTTGGAACCTTTGATGTGGGAACAGGGGTATGATGAGTTGGAAGACAGCCTGCCTACACCGGGAGCCTCTGTCACAAAGGAACTTTCTTTTGATGTAACTAATTAGCTACTTTCTGCCTTGTTTTACTTCAAAACACACAGAAACTGTTGCTTTTATTCAATATTTCCAATTTCCAAATTCCTTTCTTTTCATTCATCCTTTCTTCTGTTCTTTTCTGTTTTAAGTTCCAGGCTGGGTTTCACCCCCGGCTTTATGGAGTGCCTCGTGCACTGTAGGTGATCTCTCCGCCAACTGACCTACATCCAGAGCCCACTGACTCTTTCTCAAGTGGATGCTGGTAGGGTTTTCTTCGCCCGTTTATCACTTAACGTGTTCGCGTGGTAGCGTCTGTGTAACTGAGTTCTAGGTCAGTTCTTACATTCACTAGACTCTCTACCTGATGCCGATCCACTTTGTCGAGACCAAGTGGTATGTTGTCGGTAGGTTCAATTTACAAGTTATCAAAGATCTAGAAAATGTATTAGTTTCTATTGCCATTATTTCAGTCTGTAATATTTGCATGGATAGGAACAAAGTCTGCTCAAGTTGGCTTAAATAAAGCAGAGTTATAATGGAGTTATAGTAAAAGCACTGTCACATCGATCCCAGAATGCTCACAAATAGCTGTTAGAATAGAGAGTACTATGTTGCTTGGCATGTCTGGGAAACTGAGCAGCAGGAATTCCTTAGCTGTGATCTGTTTGCATAACCATTAATTGTCATGACTCCGAGGCATGTCACCAGCCTGCCCCCTTCCCCTGTCACCGGCTCTTCTTGACTCGGGTAACCCAGACGAGTGTATATACTGTTAAATGCAGTTGACACTCCACGTGAAGGGTTACTGGGAGTACCATAGACTAGCGGTATTTGAGGACACATGAAACCTCATCTATATTTGGTTCTCGATTATTGCCGTATGGAAATTTCATTCCATATCCCCGCAGTCTCTGAGTTTCCACAGGTTAGAGATTCTTGCTGAGGTTTCTTAATTTTTAAATGATATCAAGCAGAACTCAATGACACTGAGTTAGCTTAAATGGCTTTAAATAAAACCTTTAAGGGGAAAACTCTATGTACGTCAAAACAAAGAAGAGCTTACGCAACAGGCTGAACTGCTTCTGCTGAGGAAGGTGAGCTTACAAAGCAGCCCCGCCCCTGCCCCGTGGGCCTCTGGGAAGGTGGATTTCAGAAGGGTTCCCACCATCTTCAGCCTGCTAAGAGGGACTGGCGGTGCTGAGGTGTTGATAGCTGTCTCCCTTCTGGGAGTCTAGAATTTGGGTATTATAGGTGTCTGGCAGATGCTGCCTGAATCGCTAGTCCCCAATAAAACTCAGCACCTGGAGTCTCTAATGAGCTTCCGGTTTGTCAAATTTTACTAGCGCAGTCACAACTTGTTAGTGGGGCGATCGAGAACATCCTGCGCGTGGGACTCATGGGAGGGGACCTTTGGAAACGTGCACCGGGTTTTCTCTGTACTTGTCCTACATGCCGCTTCCTTTGCTGATTTTGCTGTGTAATTTTCAGCCATAAAAATCATAAATATAACTATGAGTACTACTACACCGAGTCCTGAGTATCACCACAGAGTCCTGCCTGAGTACTACCACACAGACACCTGAGTACTACCACCCGGAGTCGTGAGTACTACCATACTGAGTCCTGAGTACTGCAAAGAGTCCTGCAGCTCCTTCTAGTGATTCACCCAAACTGGTGTAGTCATAGAAACCCCTCCAAACAAAACTGAACAGAATATCTCTTTGAGCCAAACCCCATGTCCCACGGAGTACTTATTACCTCTCAATGCCTGACATACGACGAGGACAAGATGGCTGCCACCCATTAACAGGCATTTTTGCATTCTTTGTCTCCTTTATTCCTCACAACAGCTGAAATGTGTCTGCTGTTGCTGGAGTTTTTGTCTGTTTCATTTTGTTTTGAGGTTAGGTCTCTATCCCAAGCTGTCCTCTAGGTCCCTACACAGCCAGGGGTCACCATCAAGTCCTGATTCCTCCTGCCTCCAACTCCCAAGTGCTGGGATGACAGGCATGTACCACTATTCCTGGTTTATGCAGTGCCAGAGATAGAATCCAAGGCATACAACCACTCCAGCAACTGAGTTACATCCCCAGACTATTGAGTTTTGGGAGAGTTTGTCCAATATGGATATTTTTTTGAGAGCTTGTTTGAAAGTTCTGGCAGGACTATGCAGCTAGCTAGATACTCGTAAACCTTTGACTGAAGACAGGTCTATTCTGGGAAGGGAATCTTCTTCCTGCAGCTAAGGGAGGAGTGGATGTGGAGCGGTGGGGTGGGGGATGGGGGAACACCTGCCTAGCCAACCAGATCAGACAGATCAGCCCTGGTAATTAATGGGGTGACAGATGTCAAAGCCAGATCCCTCTCACATCCTAATATGCATAGTTTTATAAGCACATTTTTAAGTTAGGGAGTGGAGAGTTTAAGCTTGCTTAAGTTTGATTATCTGTAAGTAAAGGAGATGGGACTCACAGCTAAACCCCAGTTTTATTTCCATATTCCCTCTTTGTAAAATTATATTTCCTCCTTCACGTTAAAGCTTCAGAAACACCTTACTTTTCCTTTCCTGCGTACAGGATTTATCTCTTCGGAGCAAAAGCACTCTCCTCTCTCCCTTTTCTTGTAATGTTTGCTTTTCTCTAATTCTATTTCTGTCTGCCCTTCCCATAGACCGTAGATGAGATTTTCTGAACTAGCAGAAAAAGAGGATAAAGGAGAATTGAGCTGCACAGTGTAAAAGAAGCGCAGTGCAACCCCTGGTCTGCCCCTTCCGGGAAGCTCAGGAGGACCTGTGGGCCCGCAGTGATGAGACCTGTGCAGAAAGCTGGGCGGGGCCACATGGGACAGCGCACCTGACAGTTATTGTTCCCCTGACCAAACAAGTGAGCACGTCTCCTCTCCCCCCCCCACCCCACCTCCCCATGGTGAGTTAAAAGACTTGAAGTCCAAGATTAGAGAGTCAAATAGGAAAGGTAAGATCAGTTGGATGGCTGAACAAATCACCAAGTTTCCTCCCCAGCTTACAAAAGATGACGTTTACAGGCTTAGAACATCAAGAGACACTCCGTCTCTTATCTTCTCACACACTAACATCTTGAATGACCTTCTAGGTCAGTAGTTCTCAACCTTTGTAATCCTGGGACCCTTTAATACATCGGGGAGCCTTTAATCCAGTTCCTCATGTGTGGCGATCCCCAACCATAACATTATTGTTTGATAATTTTGCTACTGTTGTTTTATAAAAAAAGAAAAGAAAAGAAAAGAAAAGCCAGGGATATGTTTGGTAGAGACGGGGTCTGATGTGGGGGAAGGGGCTGCCTCTGCAGGCCCATGCTGAGCCATCCCTTCCCCCTGAGGGACCAGCCACAAGAATATAGTATAGAATAGAGTTTATTCAGGACATGGGGAGGGGAGTTAAGGAGGTAGTAGAGACAGAGAAAGGGAGAGAGAGAGAGAGAGAGAGAGAGAGAGAGAGAGAGAGAGAGAGAGAAGGAGTGAAGGAGTGTAGAGGATTGCAGGCCATGAACATGTGGAGAGAGAGGGGGGAGGGAAATGGAGCGAAAAGGAACAAAGAGGGAAGAGGGTAAGATAGCAAGAGAGCCAGAGAAGAGAGAGATGAGGGTCAAGCAGCCCCTTATATAGTGAGTCAAGCACGCCTGGCTGTTGCCAGGTAACTGTGAGGCGGAGCCTAGAAGAAATGCTAAAAACTGTTATGAATCATATTGTATTTTTGTTTTGTTTTTGTTTTTTGAGACAGAGTTTCTCTGTGTAGTCCTGGGTGTCCTGGAACTCACTCAGTAGATCAGGCTGGCCTCGAACTCAGAAATCCGCCTGCCTCTGCCTCCCAAGTGCTGGGATTGCAGGCATGCGCCACCACCGCCCGGCCCCATTCATTTCTGCATCCACATCATTTCCCGCTACATGCACCTTCTGATCATCGTGTAGAGTCAAAATGACTGACATTTGTTGACTGTGTTCAGTACTGATACATTTCCATGCTTGTAGCCATCTATAAAGTACACATTATTTTTATATTCGTTCTTAGGAAGGAATCCAAAGCACAGGAAGGTTCTGCTCAGTGTTTAGTTGTACCTAAAGTGTCCATCACTTCAAGCAATGAACGATTTAGGAAGGCAAATAAGACATATGCAAATATAAACAAACAGTTGAGTTGCGGGCTTTTCAACAAAAGGCAGTTGGGATTTAGCATTTTTTTTCCTTCCTTTGTTTGGTTTGGCATCGAAGCTGCTCTAGTGCCCCCTGCTGGCCAGCATGGGTAACTAGCTGGCTTTCCCTGTTAACTGTATTTATTCCAGCAAGATTCTTCTATATAGACCTCATTTAACTGTAAATGGTCTATGCCCCTAAACAGAAACACTTGACATGTGTTATTTATAACTGTTAGATGACCATAATATTTATCTAAGGTACAACATTCCAATTTATAGTCCAATTTTTATATATTTCCAGACACCTCAAGACTAACATGCCATAACATACAAATACAATACACGATTCACAAATAGTGGTATCACTTTCACTTTGCATAGGATAAAAAGGAATTATCAATAATTTTCAGAAAGCATTTCCCCATACCTTAAGCTTTGATTGGGCAATTATTACAAAGCCATCATAAGAGGTTTATAAACGTGATTTTATTTTAAGATGCCTTATAGTACATCTTAAAATAGTACGTAACATCTTCACAGGGTTTTGGGGGGACTACCTGCCACACAAAAAAGTGGTCCAACTTTTTAATCACAATCCTGAAAGATGAACTGAATACCTTCTCGAGTGTGCACAAATCTGCATGGCAGAGCCCTGACATTTTAGGCTCGGGCATGTGTGCTTATCTGAGCTCCCCTTCAGAGTGCAGTAGAAAATGGCACGCCCTTTAATGTACCACAAGAAATGCTTGCACCCTGGAAGCAACACACAACTTCTATCACATAGTAAAGCGAGTACCAGAAATATAGAGGCAGAAGGGGAAGTTACCAACCCAAAGAACAGCAGGCGACATTTATTCTAACACTGCTGCGTCTCGCTGAGGAATACATTTTTAAAAAATGGGCAAGTTGTTTATAGAAAGACAAGCCCTGAAGGAGAGGAGTTATACAGAAATACACAAATTATGTAGAACAACCTTCTCCCCCTTCCTGCCCCTCCTTCTCCCTCTTTCCCTTCTCCCCTCCTCTCCCTTTTCTCCCCTTTCTCCTCCCTTTCCTCCCCTTCTTCCTCCCTGTTCTCCTCCCCCACCTCCCTGTCTTCTCCTTCCTCTCCCCTCCTCCCACTCCCCTCCCTCCCCCACTCTTCTCCCTCCTTTCCCTCTCCCTCTCCTCCCTCTTTCCCTCCCACCTCCTCTCCGTCTCCCTCCTCCTTCTCCTCCTCTTCCTCCTCCTCCTCCCCCTCTTCCTCTCTTTCTTTTTATTCTCCCAAACTTTATTAATGGAAAAAAGCAGTGTTGGCAAAGCTGTAGAGCACAAACAATTTTCTGGAATCCCACCCTCAAATACCTGACACTAGGTTTCCAAATGCTGGAATCCCACCCTCAAATATCTGACACTAGGTTTCCAAATGCTGGAATCCCACCCTCAAATATCTGACACTAGGTTTCCAAATGCTGGAATCCCAACCTCAAATACCTGACACTAGATTTCCAAATGCCCACACAGGAAGCTCCCATGGTTCCGGGTTGGACTAAACAGGTAAGAAGGTGCAAATCCCATGTATTCATGTTCCAGCTTTGCCCAGTCTGGGATCTGGCTTTGGACAGTAATAATTGCCCAATAGCTACTATGGCCTCATTGATTTTGTCTGTTAGCCCACTGAACTCTTCCTAGGTCGAATTTGAGCAGCCTGGCCAAGAATAGCATCTCTTAGGTCAAAACTAGCAATTTGTTGAAAGCAACAGCACACTATCGTTTGCATGAGTTGCTTTAGCAGCTATGTCCTGTATAACAGTCTCCTAAAGGAACTGTGGATTGTCTAAGCATTCCCAAGTAGCCGTGATGAGCTTGAATCTGAAGGAAGTCAGCCACACCCATTAACTAACCTTAAAATGGGAGTCATATACATCCAAATTGACCAGTGTCCATCTTGAGTCCCAGTGTAAGTAGTTTTTGAGTTATCAGATAATAATCATATGGAAATTTTGAGGTGCCTGTGAGCAGGGCCCCTTTTCTGCTCTTGATTGATGAGCTCACCTTGGGGAACTAGGGTCTCAGAAAACTCACAGGCTACCCCAGCTGTTGGAGCCAGAGTATCCTTTCAGGATCTCCTCTCGTGAATTGAAAGAATCAATTTCATGACTCATAGACAATGGGTTTTTAGTAAGAACTAGTCTATTGCAGAAAACTCAAAAGAAGAAATAAAGAAGTCGGGGGGGGGGGGGCGCCCTGTGCCATTGGGTCCCCAGGAGTGGGATCCCAGTAAACATCCCAATGAGGCTTTGCTGGATGGAGGCCTGGAGCTGGGGTGAGCCGGTCAACCCTGCTCCCATTCCTGGTGTCAGCCCTGACCTCATATTTGGTTTCTGGGAAAAGGGTACTCCTTTAGGCCAAAAGAGATAAGGAAAAACTGCTTCTATTTCCTGGCACCCTTAGCCTCTGGCCAGGACAGAATCTAGGCTTAGATATCTCTGGTATCTCTGGCCTCCAGCAAGATAGAAGACAGCTGACGGGAGCCCAGAATATTTCCTGCTTTAGCCAAGGAAAATCTGTGCGTGTTTGGAGTTGATTAACCCTAAACTGATGAGGTAGTGTCCACATTTGGTTCTTGTTACCAAGTTTGTTTTTCAGCATTATTTCTTTATCCAAGACTAAGAATAAAACCAAGCCGCCAGTCAGCGGCTTCTTGTGCATCCCGAATCTTGAAAGGAAAGCGAATGCCTCAGAGACACTTTTCAAAGAACTTGGGCCAGTCACTGCCGGGAATGTTTCTTAAATCACCTATGCCTTCAGTCTTAGAGTGTCAGACTTTCTGGTCTTCAAGACAGGCAATCAAGTTTCTAAACTCCGTTTCATCTTTGCAGGTGAAGCGGACAGGATTCTGGCAGTAGAATCAGGAGCTTGGTCCCTTCAGAACATGGCCTTCATTTTGCACGTTGCTGCCCCGCCCCCATCCCCACCCAGGAGTAGTAGCCTCAAGCTGATTGATGATATTGATTCTCTGATCCTTTGTCTCCTCCTCCCAAGTGTTGGGATTATAGCTGTGCCTTCCCACCAAGCTTTTGTCTTGATCCATGAACTGGGTGGATGTAGACTGGCCCCCTCCGCTCCTCATACATGGAATTCTGGGTAAATAGTAACCAAAAGTAAATAGTTAAAAAAAAAAAAGTCTCTTTCAAAGCCATGTAGGAAAGGGGAGACTCGTTGGTGTCAGAAATGGAAAGACCCAAATTCAGAGTAGCGAGTGAATGCTAAACCTGGAGATGTCATAGAGCACCAAGGATTGGCTGTTTGTCAAGCGGCATGGCGTTGTCAGACTTCAACCACAGAGAAGAAAACAGCTGACTTAACTAGGAGATAGGGACAAGGAGAAGTGCTCATCAACTTCCTGAACATGAGCAAGAAGGCTGTGCTGGTCAGTATTTTGTTACGTTGACACAGCTAGGGTAATCTGGGAAGAGAGAAAATGCCTCCATCTGATTGGCTTGTGAGCGTGTCTGTGGGGGAGCATTTTCTTCACTGATGATCGATGTGGAATAGCCCGGTGCCCTCCCGGGTAGAGAATTCTGGGATGACTAAAAATGAATAAACTCGGCAAACAGGAGCAAGCCTCCATCATCTGAGTCCTGCCCTGACTTCCCTCCGTGGTGGACTAGAACCAGGATTAACCCTTTCCTCCCCAGGTTACTTTTGGTCATGATATTTATCACGGCAATAGAGACCAAACGATGAGCCTCTGGTGCGAGCATAGGATTTGGGAGTTCAGTCCATGGTCACCTTGCTCTGTGGCTTTTTTAAGTCCATGATAAGGCGAAAGCGTCATGGAAGAAAGCTGTGACAGAAGGAAACGGTTCCCATCACGGCTGCCCAATGTGAAGGAGTCTAGAACATTCTCTTAAGAGCAATTAAGGGGGGCTGGAGAGATGGCTCAGCAGTTAAGAGCACTGACTGCTCTTCCAGAGGTCCTGAGTTCAATTCCCAGCAACCACATGGTGGCTCACAACCATCTGTAATGAGATCTGATGCCCTCTCTGGTGTGTCTGAAGACAGCTACAGCGTACTCATATAAATAAAATAAATAATATTAAAAAAAAAAAACAGGCAGGCAGACAGACACACACACACACACTCAAGAAATGAAGTTTTCCCAAAGCTGCAGAATGAAAAGACAATAAACAGTTGATCCTTAGAGTTGGATGAATTCCGTTGCTCCAGGAAATGCAGCTGGAGTAAATAACGGTGGGATATAAAAATATTTCTTGAAGGGGAGGAAAAGTAACAGCTTGGATCCGTTCATTCTTCTGTTTCTTCTGCCATCTGCCATTCTTCTCTGCCCTGACTGGTGGTTCTAGACTTTCTTAACATCAATTCTACCTATATTTCTTTTACTTTTTCCCTTTCCTTTCCTCTCCCTCCCTCCCTCCATTTTTCTTTCTTTCTCTCTCTCTCTCTTTCTTTCTTTCTTTCCCTTTGTTTTTTTTCCAAACAGGGTTTCTCTGTATAGCCCTGGCTGTCCTGGCTGTATAGACCAGGCTGGCCTCCAACTCACAGGGATCTATCTGCCTACCTCTGCCTCTGGAATGCTGGGACTAAAGACGTGTGGCACCGTGCCCGGTGAGTGGGACCTCTCTATGAGTCTTCAGTCGGAGTGAAGAGTTCTGTGGAGGCCTCATGAGAGGAAGTGAAAAGTTTAAGGCTGGCCGTGTGGGTTGTGTTTTCTTCTTGCGTGTATACTGAACGCCTTTTGGAAGGTTCTGTGGGAATTATCCATCATCTGTTTTCAGTTATCACCACATGAAACCAAGGTACTTGAAAGTGATCTCCCTCCATTTTCACAGGGAAACATTTCTACATCTCTTGCCTTGGCTATTAAATACGTTCTAACATCCACATGCAAGATGGACCCCAGTTCAGAGTCTACTTTTCCCTGACTTTCTTAATCAGCTGCAAGTTCTCATTAGGTGTTGTTGTTTTTTTTTTTTTTCTATCCAATGCCCATGCTCAAAATGGCCCCTTCTGGGACCCCAGGATGTTCTTGCATGCTCTTAGAAGCAGTAGATAGTTCTGGAGATCGGGGAAGCTCTACACCAAGCTGGGTCAGGACCCTCATGCCAGGGCTTCACTTTCCAGGACACTCATCTCCTCTGTGGCAAGGGACAGCATGGTGTGGCAGCAATCTGGTCATAGGAGGAGGTGTTCGTGGAAGCAGGAAGATGAGGAGGTCAAGGTCACCCTCAAATACATCGTGAATTTGACACCAGCCTGAGTTAGAAAACCTTCTCCCAGGGCTGGAGGAGGCCGGAACAGCCGCGCGTCTCTTTGGCCATTTTGACGTGCACTTTAGCAGAAGATCTTCCTCTAGGCAAAGGGTGGGCTCTCCCCTGCAGCACGTTTCCACCATTAGCGTTATTTGCACAATAGAGAATGGAACCAAGTGTTTTCTCACCAAGCAAGTACTCGACCACTGAGTCATAGCCCTGGTCCCTACACTACAGGGTTTTGTTTGGTTTAAAGACAGCTTTTCTGGGCTGGAGAGATGGCTCAGCAGTTAAGGGCACTAAGTACTCTTTTAGAGGTCCTGAGTTCAATTCCCAACAACCACATGGTGGCTCACAACCATTTGTAGTGGGATCTGATGCCCTCTTCTGGTGTGTCTGAAGACAGTGACGGTGTACTCATATACAAAAATAATTCATTAAATATATATATATATATATATATATATATATATATATATATATATATATGGTTTTCTAACTCAGGATGGCCTCAGAGTCACTGTGTGTTTGTGGGTGACCTTGAAGTCCTGGTCCTCCGGCTGCCACCTCCCAAGTGCTGGGATTGTAGGTATGTATCACCACTCCCAGGTTTTATGCTGCTGTGGGAGCATACTCAGGGCCTTATGCATGCCAAGCAAGCACTCTACCACACATTTCCAATTGGTTGGGATTTTGTTTGTTTGTTTGTTTGTTTGTTCAAGAGACAGGATCTAGCTATGTAGTACTGGTTAGCCTGGGACTTACTATGTACACTAGGCTGGCCTTGGGTCTGGAACTGCTCAGTGAATGCCAACAGACAAGACTCCAACAGGACTTCAACAATACTCCAACAGGGTATCCGAGGTGGTCAGTAGGGTATACTCCAGATTTAAACTATAGATGGAGGTAGGTGGTGCTGGCAAATCTTTAATCCCAGCACTCAGGAGGCAGGGCGGGCGGATCCCTGAGTTCGAGACCAGCCTGGTCTAGAGAGTGAGTTCTAGGGCAGCCAGAGCTACACAGAAAATCTCTCTCTCTGTGTTTCTCTCTGTCTCTCTGTCTCTCTGTCTCTCTGTCTCTCTCTGTCTCTCTCTCTTTCTCTCCTCACACACACACATTCAGAGAGAGAGAGAGAGAGAGAGAGAGAGAGAGAGAGACAGAGACAGAGACAGAGAGAAAGAGAAAGCTGGGTGAGTAGGGGAAGGAGAATTTAGGAAGAGCTGAGAGAGAAGAAAAAATAATCAAGATATATTGTATAAAATTCTCAACAGAAAAACAAAAACATTAGTTAGGATAGGCGCACCAGCCCGGGCTAGCCTCGAACCCATGACTTTCTTGCTTTAGGGTATAGAATGCCACCACATTCGGCTCTCGAGAGGAATCTTTATATCTTTTAAAATATCTTTTTAAAAATATTTATTTTGGTGTGTGTGTGCGCGCGTGCGTGCGTGCGTGTGTGTGTGTGTGTGTGTGTGTGTGAATGCCTAGTGTATGTATTTTATGTGCTGCATCCATGCAATGCCCAAGGAGGCCAGAAGAGGGCATCCAATCTCTGGGAACTGAGCTGCTATAGGCGAGCCGGAAACCAAACTTGGGTTTTCTGAAACAGTAGCAAGTGCTCTTAACTGCTGAGCCATCTCTTCACACCAAAGATAAGCTTTGGAGGTCCCTGAGAAAAGCGGTAGGCTTTGTGTGTCAGGGGAGGGTGCCAGCTGTGAACCAGAGGACGCTAAGCCCACACTTATTTTCTGCTGAGAATTTCTTCGTCCCTCCGTGAACAGCTGGAGACAGCAGGATCGTATCTTGCCTTGCCTTTTTCTGTTCACACAGATAGCTCATTCTAAAGTCTGGTAACCATAAATCAAACTGTTACTTGAGTTAAATGAAAGCTTCTCTTGGAGCCATCATAAATTTCTTCAACTCAGTGTTTCAGATGAGGTTTAATTTTAGAAACTGGTTTTGAGATCAATAGAAAGGGTTAGAATTCAATTCAGTTACTGGGCTAGACCCGGAGTATGTCTTAGGAACCAGTGCGTACGTGACTAGTAAGGGTGATGAATGTCAGAAGTGAGGATGCCCAGATGTGAAGACCACTTTAAAGATGCTATATCTTCTGCTAGATCAGCGGTTCTCAACCTTCCTAATGCTGTGACCCTTTATACAGTTCCCCCAAACATGATATTATTTTTGTTGCTACTTTTAACTGTAATTTTGCTACCATTATGAATCATATTGTAAATATGATCCCTGTAAAGGGTCATTTGACCCCCAAAGGGATTTCAACCTACAGGTTGAGAACCACTGTTACAGATGAAAGGGAGTTAAACGGGGATAAAATGTACTGGCTGTATGGTTTTCAAGGCCAGCCTGGTCTACAAAGCAAGTTCCAGGATAGCTGGGGCCATACAAAACAAAACAAAATAAAACAAACAAAAAAATTCTTGTCTCAAAAAGCTAAAAAGCCAAAAAGCTGTCCCCACCTCCACCTCCCAACTCAGTTTAAAAAAAAAAAAATCTGGCGTCTCCATGATTGAAAACAGCAGGACAGAGCCCTTGAGACCCCACCAAAGAAAAGGAAGCGGATGTTGCTCCCCCGCCCCTCTCTTTGTGTGTGTGTATTTAAGCATCTTCAAGGATAACTGTTCAGCACCGATCCAATAAAGGGGATTTTACTTATTTCTGAGGCTGCCGCGGGAGGTCTGCCACCTGGTGGACAGTCGTGGAGAAAACTGTAAATCTGTTTATGAAGGACCGGAAACATCAGTACCAAAGTATGCGCTGCACACACACGCACATATATATGTATATATGTATATATTTATATGTATATATATATATATGTGTGTGTGTATGTATGTATGTATGTATGTATGTATGTATGTATGTATATTCAACATATTCAACTTTTCCAGGGTCAGGGAGATTGCTCCATGGGTATAAAGTGCTGGCTCACAAGCCTGAAAACCTGATCCCTGGAACTCCCATTAAAAGCTAGTCAGGATGCTACACGCCAGTAATCCCATCACTTCCGATGAGATGGGAGGTGGAGTCAGAAGAACCACCTGGGATCTCCCAGGCTATCCTGAAATACACAGCACAGCAACAGAAACAAGAGAGACCCTGCCTCAAAACAAAGGGGGACGACAAACAATTCCCAAAACATGCCCTCTGTCCAAGTCCACATGTGCGTCACAGCATGCATGCACCCACACTCTCACACACACATATACCACACACACTAAATACATAGACACACAAACATAGGGTGGGGGTGTCGGTCAGTTGGTAGAATGCTTGCTGAGAGGGCTTAAATGAAGCCTAGGGCTCAATACCCAGCACCCCTAAAAGGGAGGACATGGCAGTGCACACCGGTAACCTCAACATTGGGGAGGTAGAGGCACCATGATCAGATCTGGTGATACATGGGAACCTTCCCCAAGCTCTCCTCTCTCTACCCATCTCCCCTCCCCCCACCCCGTCTTCTTTTCCTTCTCCTCTATCTCTACACTGCCTCTCTTCTGTTGGTTATTGTTTTGATACAGAATCTCACTATGTAGCCCCAGCAGGTCTAGAACTTACTATGTAGACTAGACTGCCTTCAAACTCACCGAGATCTACCTGCCTCTGTTTCCCAAGTGCTAGGATTAACGGCATGTACCACCATGCCCAGCTTCTTTTCTCTCTGGCATCAGCCAACTGAAGAAGAAGAAGAAAAGCAACAACAATTTAGAAGGCTCGATTCATTTCACTTAAGGACTTATTTCCAAATTTGGAGAATAAAGGACCCTTTTAATATAAAAAATAATATTAGGGTATACATCTTTATTTTTTAGTGGCAGGATCCCAGAAGAAAAGAATCACCTTCATTCATGACTAAAACCATTACATAAAAGCAAGATTTCAGGCTATCGAGATGGATCAGTAGGAGAAGGAACCTGACAGTCTGATTTTGACCTTGACACATGCTCTGTGACATGTACACACACACACACACACACACTAAAAAGTAACACGATGTCTCATACTGTGAGGATGTAGAGGCAATTACTGCATTTTTATCTCTGGTGATGGTAAATATCTGCCCAGAGGTGTAATTATATCCCTGATTATATTATATAACCCAAAGTAGGTTGAAAATTCTGTATGTACTTTTTGGAGAGCTGTGTACCCTGAGACACAGCTGGTCTGCAGAAATTCTCACTGTATTTGTCTGGCCACTCAAAAAAAGCCTCTCTGATGCTTTTGAAAGCAGTGCAATCAGCTCATCCTTGTGTCTGGTTTTATCTCCTCAGAGGGACCTAGGCTGTAAACCGGAGATAATTCATGTTTCAAAAATCCAGACCTTTTATTAACATAAAAGGAAAAGCACCAAGCCACCAGCTATTGAATTAAGTCTTTGTATTCAGTTCCCCAGTGGGTCATCTTCGGATACAGGCTTTTCAGACCTCGTGGGTTCCATAAACTCTCTGGCCAAAGAAAACGCAGCGTTTCTCTTTCTAAAACGGGAATGACGGGGTCTGTTTCATGTCTGCTGGGGTGTGTGATGGAGAGAGAGGTTTCAGGGCTGACTCTAAAGGTCCCTTTATTGCCTTCACTGGCCAGAATGATAATGTTCTTTAATTGTGCAAATGGAATGGAGGGAGACTGTCATGCTGTCAGAAATGGGACGCAGAGGCCAAGGAGACAATATCGGACACGTGTAATATTGAGCGTAGGATGGTGGCTCACACCTGCGATCCTGAGACTCAGGAGCCACAGATTTGAAGCCAGGCTGGTCTACACAGTGAGTTCCAGGCCAGTAATAGCTGCTGGGAAATAACTGTTCAGCAGGTAAAGTGGTTGTCTAACATACATGAAGCCCTGGTGTGATCCCTACCACTGTATACGTTGCTGGGCGTGGTGGCTAACAAACCTGTAATCCCAGCATTCTGGAGGAGGAAACAAGGATAATAAATTTGAGGTTATCCTCACTTACATAGGTAGCTCAAGGCTAGTTTGGACTCTATGAGTCAGTCTCTCTATCTATCTATCTATCTATCTATCTATCTATCTATCTATATATAAAACACCAAATGTGATGGCTAATTCCTAGTTGTCAACTTGACTATATTTGGAATGAGCTACAATCCAGAAATGGAGGGCACACCTGTGATCCAGATCTTGAGGCTGGAAGATACAGGCTTTGATCCAGATCTTGATATGGGATGACACACTTTTGATCCAGATATTAAGGCACAGTGGCCATGAAAAACTGAGGCCCAGGCAAAGTGATACAGGCCTTTAATCCCAGAGAGAGAGGCAAGCAGAAAATAAGAGTTCAAAGCCATCCTGGGACAGAGCAAGTTCCAAGTAAAGAAAATGTCCAGGTGTGGTGGTGCACACAGTTAATCTGGGCCATGCCTTCTGCTGGAGGCCTACGTAAGTACATGGAGAAAGGAAGTGTTCATTCTTCTTTGCCTGCTTGCACTTACTTGCCAGCACATCTGTTGGAACCTACTTTTTTCAGGATTCCAGCTTATAACAGAAGATCAGGTGAAACACCCAGCCTCATGGGACTGAGTAGGTAGTTACTAGATTCTTGGACTTCCCCTTCACAGCTGCCCATGGTTGGGTTAGTTGGACTGCAGACTGTTGGTTTTTTTTTTTTTTTTTTTTTGGTTTTTCGAGACAGGGTTTCTCTGTACAGCCCTGGCTGTCCTGGAACTCACTCTGTAGACCAGGCTGGCCTCAAACTCAGAAATCTGCCTGCCTCTGCCTCTCAAGTGCTGGGATTAAAGGCGTGTGCCACCACTGCCCGGCTTGGACTGCAGACTGTAAGTCATTCCAATAATTCCAATAATTTCTCTTACTATAAAGACATTCCATAAATTCTGTGACTCTAGAGAACCCTGATTAATACACACAAAAAATGCATTAAATCTGATATTATGAAATATTAACCTCCTCCCCTACCCCTGCAGGGATTGCAAGTCCCATGAGGTCAGGAGTCGTGACTATCTGGTCAACACTGTGACTTCACACCTAGCATAAAATAGTGACGCCATAAACATTTGTTGAATGAACAAATACAATGTAGATATTAAGTATGGTGTATAGGTATTATATCTAATACAGGTCTATTGAAATTTGATTCCAGACATCCTGAGTTACCCAAATACCATCTTGGGTCTTTGTTGTTGTTTGTTGTTGTTTTTGGAGATGGGATCTCATGCAGTCCAGGTTGGACTCAAACTTGCCATGTAACTGAGGCTGGCATTGAACTCCTGATCTTTCTGATACACTCCCACACGCTGGGCTTGTGGGAGTGCACTGGGCTTTTCTGGTGATTTTTTTTTATATATATAGGGAATTGTATGAAGGCAGTTAGAAAAGTTTATTCTATTTAATACCTTATGATAAACAATGCATGGACTGGATATTTGTTTGCCAACAAACTCATACACTAAAGTTGTAACTCCCAATTTGATGGTATTTCGGAAAGAGGCTTTCGGGAGATAATTAGAGATGGGTGAAAGGCTGCCAGGATGTGATTAGTGTTTGTGTGTGTACATATATACATACATACATACATATATATATATATATATATATATATATATATATACATATATACACATTCACACACACACATGCGCGCACGCTCGCGCGTGAGCGTGAGAGCTAGGTCCCATGTAACCTGGGATTGTCTCAAATCACTATGAAGTTGAGTGTGACAGTCTGATCCTTCTGCCTCCTCTTCCTGAGTGCTGGGATTACAGGTGCGTGCCACCACCTTCAATTTTGCCTGGTAGAGGGGATAGCTCTTTTCGCATAAAGGGCTCTCCAGCTGAGCTTATCCCAGCAGGCCAGCAGATGTCTTCTGAGTTACACAAATCCTGCCAGTCCTTAAAGTTCACCTCATGCCTGAGGCGCTCTCTGACCTGTCCTTTGGTAACTGTGAGGTTACACAGCTCACGTATCTTTGCGGTGTAATTATGCCTCCCGCGCAACTCTAAACATAAAGGGATTAACATTACCAACCTCAGCTAATGCGCAAGGAAAGTTTACGTGCGTTACCCAGAGAGTGTCGTGAGTGCAGGAATACTGTTCTTAATTGTAGAGGTATTATGTTAATCCACCCTATACTTCTCGCTACTGTCCCAATGTTCTGGATTTCAGAAAGAAAGACACACATACACAGCCTTATAGTTTAAATACTTAAACAGCTCAATGACTGAGCCACTCCCTAACTCCCTGTGGCTAACACACTCCCCTCCGATATTCCTGAGTTAATACTTACCAAATCTATATTTTATCTTTGATGCCTTGGACCCTGCTAGGCAGCTCTCCTGGGCCGCTTTCCCCCCGCACCCGCATGTCGGTTCTCTCTCTCTCTCCCTCTCCCTCTCCCTCTCTCCCTCTCCCTCTCC
>NW_021621071.1:1264366-1281515 GCF_004785775.1 Grammomys surdaster
CCTCTCCCCTCCCCCTCCCCCTCCCCCTCTCTCTCTCCTGGACCTTTCCAGTGTGGTCCGTCTTCTACGTACTAGTGATAGCAGAACCCCCTCTTCCTCCTTCCTCGTTTCCTTCCCGGGAATCCTAAAAGTCCTGCCTGTCTCCCTGCCCAGCCATTGGCCGCCAGTAACTTCATTGACCAGTCAAAAAACAACTGGGGACAGGCTTCCTTTAGTTCTACGTTCGAGACACTGCAAACGGGTTGCTGGGTTACATAACTAGCATGAGCACACAAAGCCACTATACATAACAGTCCTCTCACTACAGCTCAGTGGTTGAAGACTAAATCATCAATTCTGAAAGGACAACTGTGAACCCAAGAGGAGGAGAGGCCAGGAACTCCTTTTGCCACGCGGTCCATGCAGCACAGCTGTCCTGGCTCTGGCTCACTGTCCTCGCTCTGTGCTGGAGTTTCTACCTATAATATTAATCTCCAGGATTCTTCATCCTCTCTCTTCCTTTCTGAGAAAGTGAACGGACTTCCCTGGCCAGACTCGACGTGAAGGTACTAGCTGCTGTTCCTCTCATTTCTATTTCTGTGCTGGGGATCAATCTCAGTGCTCGGCGCATGCTCTGCAAGTTCTCTACCACAGGGGCACGTCCCTAGTTCTCATCTGTCTAAACCTATGGTGCCTTAAAGGGACTTTGACTCGCTTTTTATTTATTCATTATTATTGACTTCTATATTATTTTTGTCTTTACTTTGAGACAGGGTCTGTAGGATCAAGTTGGCCTTGAAGCCAAAGATGGCCTTGAGGTTTCTGATCTTCCTGCCCTCTCTTTCTTTCCCAGTGCTGAGATGGCAGGAGCACGCCACACTGACCATTTTATGCGTTACTGAGGATCGAACCCATAGCTTTGTTCATAGCAGACAAGTACTAGACCAATTGAGTTACAATCCCCTATCCCAGTATTTTATCACTTTTTTTCCCCCTTTTTCTTGAGGCTGGGTCTCACTATGCAGCTCTGGCTGGCCTGGAACCCACTCTGTAAACTAGCCTGTGCTCAAATTCACCGTGTGAGATCCAAGTGTGTCTGTCTGCTTCCTGAGTGCTGGGATTAAAGACATGCAGCATGGCTCTTTCTAAAAGGTAAATTTTCACCGGTATTTTTTTTTAATTTTAATTTTATTTTTTTAGTTAATAACTCTCTCGGTCTTGAGGTATATGAATTATCTATCAGTCACAGGGCAAGTAGTTTTCCCAGGGAGAGCCACCAAGAACAAGCCTTTCCTGATCTGATTAGTTCTTTTAATCAGGTAGCACGGGAGTCCCTGGGCACAGGCATGTACTTAAGATCAAGTATTGTATCAACAGACATTCTTTCATTTTCATTCATTCTGTGGAAAAGATAGGTTAGGATGGTAAATAAATTAAGGGATAGAGAGAGAGAATTGGGACTTTAAAACCATACAGGGAAAACCAGGTTCAAATCTCATTCTGTCACTTCCTGGTTGACCCTGGGAAGTTGGCTAACCTCTTCATGCCCCGTCTTAGTCAGGGTGACTATTGCTGGGATGAAACACCACAACCAAAAGCAACTTGGGGGAGGAAAGAATTTATTTGGCCTACATATCCTGAATCACAGATCAATGATAGAGGCCAAGGCAGGAACCTGGAGGCAGGAGCTGATGCAGAGGCCATGGAGGAGTGCTGTTTCCTGGTCTGCTCCTCATGGCTTGCTCAGCCTGCTCTCTGACAGCATCCAAGATCTCCAGCCCAGGGGTGGTACCACACACTATGATGTGGGTCCTCCCACGTCAAGCAGTAATTTAAACAATGCCTTGCAGGCTTGCCTATGGCCCTATTTTATGGATGCAGTTTCTCAGTTGAGGCCCTCTCCTCTGAGATGACTGCAACTTGTATCAGGTTGACATAAAACTAGCCAGCACACACCCCTTTGTAGATGTCTTCTTGCTACCTTGTGGGTTCTTCTTTCTCCCACCTTTCTCCACCCTTTTAGCACCCTTTCTATCCCCTAACACTAGGTAAGAGAGGAAATGGGACCTCTGAGTAGTCAGGGGTCAGAAATGGGGGGACATTGTCATTAGAGTACTTCTGTTAATTAGGCTTGTTGAGTTCCTTGGGGCAAGTTCGATCTTCTCTCTCAGGATATCTAATTTCTTCATCTTGTTTGCGCATGACTACTTAACAAACCTTGACCAACAACAACCAACCAACAACCGACCCTGCCTCTCAGGGCCCTACCATGTGTATACCCTCTTATAAAGTTCCCAGAATTCCAAATGTCTAACAATCATAGAAACTATCTGTGGCTGGCAAGATCATGCCCCTACGAGAGAGCTCGAGGCAAATCATAGTTGGCTGCTGTGTACAGTCTGAAGCAGGCCCATATCCCATACCTTGAATTAAAATGAACACATAATCTTATATTTCTCTGTTTTTCAAAGACACCAAAATTCCAAAATTGTCACTCTACCCCATTCAGTGGAGGAAAGTGGGTAATAAGAGATCAGAAAATGGAGCCAAGCCCCATTAGGAATTTTTACAAACGTGGCCCAGGAATCTCAGACTGTTTTTTGGAGGGTTGATATACCCTGACACCATAAAGCTGAAACAAAAGCACGCTGTTGTTGGAAGCCGACTCCTAGCAGAAAGCGGCTGTCATCTTTGCAGCCATCTCAAGCCATATATCCTGACAAGAGACTTGTTTTCAACAGCTCACAACAGCTGAGCACACTCTGATAAACATCTTGTTTTTCTCACATATCTTGTTTTGTTGTTTAGTGCCGCCAGCTGCAAAGTGCATGTGGTCTCCACGCTGCTAGGCGCACGTGGTATCCGTGCTGCAAGGTACACGTGACATAGTGCCTTCAGCTGTGCTTGTCCACGAGGGCAAGGCGCGTGGTAAAGGGTATAAATACCCAGGATTTCCTTTCAGTAAATGATACTTGACCAGACTCTGTCTTGACTCCATTCTTGGCGCCTCTTGCCCCTCCATCCTCTCTGTCTTGCTAGACCCTGACCCTCAGACCGGAGCAGCAGCTCAGGCCGGGACAAAGTGACCCCAAATGTGAGGCAGCTCAGGTCGGGACACTCTGTGCTCTGACTCTTTGACCAGGACCCAACTTTGATTGAACAGGACTACCCTTATTGGGATGAAATAAGGGTATTCACCATGCAAATTGAAATTACCCCTATTTGCATGGTAAAGACTGTCTAGTGGAAACTACATGTACAGTAACTCAAGCTCACCTCCCAAAATTGTACCCCAGGCCAACTGCACTGTGGTTTGCATGGCAGGAAGAAAGTCACCCTAGCTAGGAAAGTACGTCTCTTCAGTTGGAGAACCCTCCTAGTTGAGCTTCCAATGGTAGTGGCTACATTCTAGCTAGCCTGGGCTGCTCCCCTCTTTGCACTTAAACAACCTATTCTTTTAGTAACAGAGCTTGTTAATGGTGACTTGCCACTGTGGTAGTGAAGAAGAGATTGGAGGGTGGTCTTAGGTCCAAAGAGAATTCTAATACCCCCAAATTCCAAAAGGCAGTTGGTGCTAATGTCCATAAATGAGCTTCCCTTGGGCTGTGGGAGGATTTCTGGTGGTTAAACAAAAGCCAACATTCTTGGGAACTTGTGAACCCAGTTTACCAAAAGGAATCATTTCTCTTACCTCTGCAAAAAGGCTCTCCAATTAACATATACCTAGGGTGCCTACCAGCATCTCAAGGTCCACCCTACTCTCAAGGCTCCCTTAGTCCCAACTCAGGAATAATTGTTATATACTTCAAAGCCCCTATGCCAGCCTCCTGGCCCTTTCCACCCTCCCCACCCCCAGCTACTCACCCCCTTATTCTCTTTTCTCTCACAGATAGCCCTGGCCATGTTCATTCAACTTTCTCTCTTTGCTCTGGGCTCTTCCAGAAGACTCTGGTGCCTTCCTCTTTCTCTCTGTCTCTCTTTCCCTCTGTCTCTCAGACTCTGTCTCTCTCTGTGTGTCTCTGACTCTGTCTCTCTGTCTCTTTGTCTGTGTCTCTGTTGCTCTCTGTGTCTCTGACTCTGTCTCTCTCTCTCTGTCTCTCTCTGTCTCTCTCTCTCTCTCTCTCTCTCTTTCCCTGTCTTTCATATCTACAATTAAAACCTTCTCCATGCCCAGATAATGGAGTGGTCATACTGTCAGTTTATATAGGTGGTAAGTGAGTTCACCATTTAGACTAGAAGAGGAAGAGTCGGTTGAGCCATTTGCATTTGCACAGAGAGTAGAGGTCACCTATAACCTCCCCTGGTTAGAACTTCAGGATTCCATGGGGGAATCCTGGGGAAAATCCCAGTGGGGATTAGAGACTGCTTTTTCTAGCCTCTTATTAATGGGTTTTCTTTCCTCCACCAGTTTCTCTTGTGAGAATCAAGATAATATCTGAGGTGCTAAGTGATTGGAAAAAAAAAAAAAGGAAAGAAAAGTCAAGAAAAAGAGCTGACAACTCCTAGGTCTCGTGAAGGAGGAAGTTTATTATAGATATGTGGGAGAGTACAGCAATGAGAGACAAACGCGTCTCAGAGAATCCAGAGCAGTCATGACTCGGAACTATGTGGGGGGGGGGAGGGGGGAGAGGGGAACCAAGTACCGCAGCCAGGAGGCCAAAGGTACAAAAGGAGAAAAAGGGGCCAAGAGTAGGTAACCAAAATGTCTAGATTAGGGAAGAGCTTCTGGGTAGGGGGTGGAGTATGTGGTCCATACCCTGTAACAGGCAGGGACTGAGGGAGGCTGGGAGAACCTGGAGCCAGGTCTGCATCGATATGTTTGTTAAATAGGCACCTCAGCTGCCTAAGAAGATTAATTAACATAAAGTACATGAATTTTAGCAAAATCAAGAGTCGAGTCATACAATAAATCCTTACCACGTTATTAGAGCCATTTTTTGATAACTATAGATCACTGCTAAATTTGAATACAGAGAAACTAGAGAGTTAAAACATTGTTTTCTTTTTTCTTTGTGTCCTTGACATTTATACTGCAAATAAGCACAATTTTTTTTTTTTTTTTAGATAGTTTCTCCTGCCCACATTGACGAGTTGACTTTGAACTCTGATCCTCCTGTATCTACCTTCCCAGTGCTGGGATAAACAAGCCCCTACCTGCATGCTTAGTTTATGTGGTACTAGATCCAACCCAGGCGGAGGATAGAGGGAGTGGGGGGAGGGGCTTCATGTGTGCTATGCAGATTCTTCGTCCACTGACTGCTACATACATGACTACTGCTGTCTCTGTCCTCAGCCTTGTAAATTCAACTTTCTATTGTCTGTGAGGATATAGTTCTTATAAATGTTACTAAAATTGTATACTGTTCCTCCTTCAATATAACCACTCAAATGTCCAGCAGGCTGAGGCGCGAGGTCACACAGACTTCCTCTTTCCGGCTTCCTGATTTCTGTCAGTGGTATAACCGCCTCGCGGTAACTCATGATTGAAACACTAATTATTTTTGACCTACCACTTCCGTCTTGTCAGCTACTGACCTTCGCCGTTATTCTCAAAGCTTGCCCCCTCCCTTCCCCGTTTCCCTGGCCACCATCTAGTTCAGGACTCCTCCACCTTGGCTTTTTTTTTTTTTTTTTTTTTTTTTTGGCTTCAACTTTCTCTTTTCCCCCATCAAACTGAATTTAAGTCAAAACATCTTAGCCTGTTTCACCACATCATCTCTGCATCCACTCAGTTGTCTCTAGTAGCTCCTGCTGCTTGTCAAATAGGATAGTCAACATCTCCTGGAAATGTCAGCTGGAAAGGGAGACAGACAATCGAACCAGTGACTTAAGGCTATACAGGCTTTAAGGGGGGGGAGCCCCCCCCCACAACGTGGAGGGCTTTTATAAGAATTGTAGTCTGTTGTCTACTTAGCAGAAGTTGGGGAGAGGTGGAGTGCGGGAAAGGTCAAAATTTTCCTGTTTTGGCTGGAGTTTGGTGTTTTCTAAGAGTAATGGGTGAGAAGTCAGTTAAAGAATGTCAGGTGATACACAAACATCTTCCCTGGCTGGCAAGGACTTAGGATCCACAGGGCAGTCCAGCATCTAGAGAAACAAGTTAATATATTTCCAGAAATTAAACTACTATATTTACTTGAATTGTCAAAATTCTACCAAAATAGGGTTTTACAAAACAACATTCTGTTCTGGCTAACACTTCTGTGAGACGGCCCTAATCCCACATCTCACAGCTTTCTGAATCGGGTACCACTTTTTAGCCCAGGCTGGTCTCGAACTTGAGTTTCTCTCAACCTCATAATATTCTTATTTTTAGCTTCTATAAATTTTTCATTATTTTATATTCTGCTTTTTAAAACCTGAGCTCATTTTATTTGTATAAATAATGTCATAATTTAAGACTAAAGGTCAACTCTTTCTCTAGGAAGACATAAAACATTTGCAGAAATTGGCTTTGATAAATTAGAACAAATATGCAGACGTAAGAATAATCAAGAAACAAAATTCTATCATGAAGGGTAAGATGTAACTGAAGGGACTGAGGTAACAGCATCTTATCCGGACTTCAGTTGTGTTTGCTTAGTTCTAGGCCCTCAACAGTGATGTCTGCCTCAGCAACACTTTTGATATTTCTATGACTTAGACCATGGTCCAGGAGTATTAACCAACATAATTAGTGCAAACTGAAATAACTGAAGAAGGTGTAAGTTAAAAATAATTGTCATGTTATATCTGAAATAATTATTATGCTCTGCCAAGAACAAACACTTCAAGGTTACTGTGACCCTTCATCTAACTTTGGTTGTCACTCACAGTCTTTGTGATTTGTTGCCTTTGGAAACACTGTGTCCCTGAAAGACTTGGTCACCAGCTAATAAAGGACTCTTTATACTTTTAGTAGGCTTCCTGAGTCTGTTTGATGGTACCATTCTCACATGGATGATTACAGTAACAAGATTAAAATCAAATCAATGAGGTTTATCTTAAGGGGCCAGTGCAATGACTCAGCCTGGTGAAGGGGTTTGCCAATCCTGGCCACCTGAGTTTGATCCCCTGAACCCAAATGGTAGAAGAAGACAATAGACTCTAGCATGCTGTTCTCTGACCTCTACACACACAGACAATGGCGTGTGTGCACTCGCATCTCACGGATAAGTGAATAAATGAACAAAACTAAAAAGTTAATCAGAGATCTAGTCAATTGGATAAAATGAGAGATAAGTAATTTTTACTTTGGCAAAGCAGTGTGGCTATTTAAAGACAGGGAACTGGGCTAGAAGAAAGAGCAGAATATGGTGGACTGTGACATCACCAAACATCACCAAACAGAAACTGCCAACGAGACCATAAGTAAACCAGGATTTCTTTTAAATTTTCAACTTAATCAATTATTATGGTATGTGTGTCTGTTCACTCATACGTGTGTGTGTGTGTGTGTGTGTGTATGTATGTATATGTGTGCCACTACTCACATGTTCAAATGTAGAGGTCAGAGTACAACTTTCTGGCAATGGTTCTCTCTTCTAGCGTGTGGTTTCCAGGGATCAAACTCAGCTCTTCAGGTTTGTTTATTTAGCACTTTTCCTGAAGCACCATCATGCTGGCCCAAGCTGGAATTATTTATAAAACTGCAGACCATTTTTTTCCCATAAAGGCATTTTGTGGAAAAATGTACTACTATCACCTAAAATTTTCCCTGATCAGAGACTCTGAGGAACGAAAGGTTCTGCAAAAATTACCAGAAAGTCAGCTGAAGAAAACATTGTATGTATGTATGTATGAAATTCTCAAATAGCTAACACAAATATTAATTTTAAAAAAGTGATTTATAAGCTGGACAAGGCACTTGGGAGGTGGAGGTCAGAAGATCAATAGTTATTGATCACCCTGAGTTACTTCCAAGGCCAGCCTGGGATACATGAGACCTTGTCTAAAAAAAATGCCTGAAGAAATCAAGTGTATTATTTATTGTTTTTCTACACTGATAAAACATTGTGCCTGAGGCAAGGAGGAAGGGTTCGTTTTGGACTTACAGTTTCTTTTTTCTTTTCTTTTTTTTTTTTTTTTTTTTGGTTTTTCGAGACAGGGTTTCTCTGTGTACCCCTGGCTGTCCTGGAACTCACTCTGTAGACCAGGCTGGCTTCGAACTCAGAAATCCGCTGGGATTGAAGGCGTGCACCACCACCGCCCGGCTGGATTTACAGTTTCTAAGGGATGAGTCCAGCACCATTATGTCAAGAAGTATGGCAGCAGGTGGGCGTGGCAGCAGATGGGCGTGGCAACTGGAGCAGAGATAGAAAACTGGGACTGGTGCGTGGCTCTGAAACTTCAAAGCCCACCTGACTGATGGACCTCCTCCAGCAAAGCCACCGCTCCTAATCCTACCCAAACAGTGCCTCCAACTGAGGACCGAGGATTCAAATGCCCAAGACTGAGAGGGACATGGAATTCAAACCACCACACCAGGAATCTCCAAAGGCCTTTTAAGTCGCTACAAAGACAAAACACATTTTATAATAATGATAGGATACAATGCATCTCACCGCATTGATGTTTATTCTTTAATACGAGAGAGAGGGGGATGGGGAAAGGGAGACTGAGAAATACTTTTGTAGCCCACCATGGTGGTGCATGCCTATAATCTCAATACTTGGGAGGAAAATCACCAATTCATATTCATATTATCTTCCTTGAGATAAAATGTTTAATGTTTTCCTGATACATACCAAAGTTTCTCTCAGTGAAACAGATGCTTGTGATCGAATGGTTAGGGAAACCACTTTTTACTTGCCATCCATTCATACATAAAGGAAAGATAGCCAAGCTTTATATAGCTCTGGCTGGCCTAGGCTTCACATGTAGACCAGGCTAGCCTCGTAATCAGAGAGATTTGCCTGTCTCTGCCTCCTAAATGCTGAGATTAAAGCTATGCACCACCATGCTTGGCTTTATATATACATTTTTGTAAGGGAACAAAAGTTTATTTTAATTTTGAGAGGTTATAGTACATCTGGGTCAGGAAGGTTGAGAGGCAGATGGCTCCCTCCATGTTAACAGGAATGTACAGCTGGGATTATTCAACTCTTCATATATCAGAATAATGAGAAGCAGAGAAAAAAGAGCTAAACATGGTGGTTTAGGCCTGTAATTCTAGCAATTGGGAGGCTGAAGCTGGTGGATTGCTATGAGTCCACAAGGAGCCTGGGTTATAGAGTAAGATTCTAACTCGAAACAAAGAAACAAAAACCAAAACAGGACATAAAAATAGGCTCAGTTATATTTCTGTAAGAAAACAGGTAAAGAACAGTTTCAAGGTTTCTGGGGTGGCCTGAGCATCTAGGAGCTGAACTCCTTGCCAGGTGGCCATCTCTGCAGGCAGGCTACAGCATGGCAGCTTGCTTCTTCCAGGTCAATGTGAAAGGAAGAGTCTGCTGGTGAGATGGACTCTTATGTAATGTGACCGTCTGTCACACGGCCAGGTGCCGTGATGCAACCACAGGACTGAAGTCTTACCACCTGGGTCCTAGTCAGTCAACTGAGATTCCACCCAGACTCAGGGAGAGGACCCTAAAGAAAGACCTTAGTCCCCCCAAACAAGGGACCACCACTGAGAGTTATCTCAGAGGTTGTCTTTCACATGTACTGATAGAGGAATGAAACCAAGGAACAAATGTTCCTCTGTTCTCTATTCATGCAGGCAATTCTTGGTGCATTCTACTACATTCGTCATGTATTTATTCATTCTGCCTACTGGGGTGGAGCAGTCTCTCTGTGTGTATGTCTGGGTGTGTATATGTTGTATACATATGTATGTAAGTGTGTGCAGGTGTGCACACCTGTGGAGGCCAAAGGTTGACATCAGGAGTCTTCCTTTACTGCTCTTCATCTTGTTTAGACAGGGTTATATCACTGAACCTGGGGCCCGTGGATTGGCTAAACTGACTGGCCAGGAGGCCTTGGGATCCTTCTGTCTCTGTCCTTCAGCCCTGGGATTGCACACACACACACACACACACACACACACACACACACATCACATCACAATTCCTGTCCTTTTACTTGGATTCTGAGGATATGAACTGAGGTCCTCGTGCTTGCACAGAAAGCACTTAGTCTGCCTTTCTATCCAGCTCAGATCTCTAAATACTTGATTGAGCTAGGTTGTTGAGTAGAACTCAAGTGGTTTACACTGTAGGGAGAGAACTTTACCAAGTTTGGCACCCATTAGGCAGCTCTTGGTGGTTGAAAAAAGGGTAGCAATAGTACTGAACATAGAAAACTATTAAAGAGTGTTTATCACAAACCACAAACGCTTATAATCCCAGCACATGAGGCGTGGAGACAGGAGGCCATTCTTAAACTACGTGAGTTCGGTGCCAGCCCAGGGTTCATGAGATTGTGTCCCCCAAAAAAATAACAACAAAAGGAAAAGAACACTACCATTAAAAATACCACTTTCCTCAGTTATCTGTTGTGTTGGCTGGTTTCATGTCAACTTGACACCAGTTAAAGCCATCTGAGAGGAGGAACCTCAGTTGAGAAGATGCCTTCAGAAGATGAGGGTGTTCACACACCTGTAGGGCATTTTCTTAATTAGTGATTGATGGGGCAGGGCCCAGACCACTGTGGGTGGTACCATCCCTGGGCTGGTGGTCCAGGGTTCTGTAAGAAAGTAGGCAGAGCAAGCCATGAGGAGCGAGTCAGTAAGCAGCACCCCTCCATGGCCTCTGCATCAGCTCCTGCCTCCAGGTTCCTACCCTGTTGAGTTCCCTCACTGCTTTTGATGATGAGTTGTCATACGGAACTGTGAGCAAAATAAACCCTTTCCTCCCCAAGTTGCTTTTGGTCATAGTGTTTCATCCCAGCAACAGAAAGCTTAACTAAGACATCTGTGCTTCCAAGATGCTTCCCCGCTCAAGTGTTTGGGTAACTATGACTTTCTCTGGCTGAGTTATTTATCAGACCACAAAGTTGAAATGATCGGATGCTAAGGTGCTACACTTAGAGGTTAGGATTAGGAAGACAGCATGACGTTTGGAGAAAAGGGTTGTGAGAATGGAAATCCAGCAGGGTGCTTAAGGCATGAGAGTCAGCTGGACACCATGTCAAACAGGTGAGTGGTACTAATGTTTCAGAAATGTCCCCTGGAGCTCAACACTGGCTTCTTGATCAGAGCTCTCACTTTCTTTCCTCAGAGTTGACACGGTGCTCTCCAAAATGGCTGAAGACAGGTGGTGACCACTGGACAGGTGACGGGCCCAGTCTCAACTAAATGTTTGCACACCATTTCACAACATCCGCATGAGATCAGATACTATTATTAGTTTCCCAAAGCCCAAGGCAACTATCAGCCCAGTTAGGATGCTGAGTAACCTGCCCCAAGTCACGCAGCTAGTAAATGACAGAGCTAAGATTCAGGCTTATGACCGATGACTCAGAAGCCCGAGCTTTTAACCACAGCTTTACACCCACTGCCTTGGGAGGGAGGGGTGTCACAGTGGGAAAGCCTGGTTGCTGATATAGACACATATATTATATATAATAAATATGTGTGTGTGCTGAAAGCATGTAAGTGAGTATTTATATTTCAATTACTCGGTAGCCCAGGCTAGACTAGGGCTGGAAGGAGGGTCAGAAGTTCAAGGCCATCCTCTCTCTGTGACATAGCAAGTTTGGGGGTCAACTTGATGTACATGGGGCTCTGTCTCTAAGCAACAGCGACAAAAACAACAATAACAACACATATAGACATACACATTTTTAAACATAGAGAAAGAGGAACTCTTATTTACTGATGGTGAGAGCACAGGTAATACAGTCATTATAGAAATCAATTTGGAGATTTCTTCAGCATAAAACCATAACTACCATATGGCGGAATTGCTCTAATCCTGGTGTATCACTCAGAGAATTATGTATCTTGCTGTAAACACACTTGTCTATCCATCTTTGTTACTGCTCTACTTATGACAGTAGGGAATGGAAGCAAGCTACATGTATCTAGATGTCTATCAATAGATGAATGAATAACGAAAACCTGGTGTGTGTGTGTGTGTGTGTGTGTGTGTGTAATACTCACCTCTAAAGAAAAATGAAATCACAGAGTCTGAAGGAAATTCAATGGACCTAGACTATATAATGAACCCACATGTTCTCTTTGAAACATGTGTGTGTGTGTGTGTGTGTGTGTGTGTGTGTGTGTGTGTGTGGTGACTGACAGTTTGGATATAGGACAATGGTTCTCAACCTTCCTCATGCTGTGACCCTTTAATATAGTTCCTCATGTTGTGGTGACTCCAACCATAACATTTCATTGCTACTTCATAACTGTAATTTTGCTACTGTTATGAGTCATAATGTAAATATCTGTGTTTTCTGATGGTCTTAGGTGACCCCTGGGAAGGACTTATTTGACTCCCGGGTTGAGAACCACTGATACAGAATAACATGTGGAAAGGAGACCAAGAAAGGGCAATATTAGGTGAGGAAAACAGAAAAGGCACTCGAGAGAGGATAGAAAGCTACTGTTTCTAGTTTCAGCTCTGACATTGGTTTTTCTTTTTTGGTGGGCCAGTATGTAAAATGTAACTAAACTGATCAAGAGCATGGCAAACCCTCAATGAAGATCCTCTGCTTCCAAATGGCCGTCCTACTGTACAGAAGTTCACTGGGATAGAGTTTTGACTGGGCAAGTGGTGGGTTGAGTAGCTGCCTTGATCTGGCTGTGTGACATTTTTATTTGTGATGTTTTTACTCATTACAACAAAGTGATTTGTATTATAAAAATAAGGAATGCTTCACAAATTTGCATGTATTTTTTGTTCAAGGGCCAAGCTAATCTTCTATTGTCTTAATTTTAACATATATGATATCAAAGTGAGCACCCAACGTTGTTTCTGTTTATGTGTTTAGTCTGTTTTTCTTAATATGTATTTTTATTTTGTGTACTGCTCTTTGGCCTGCATGGATGTCTGTGTACCATGTGCTTGCCTGATACCCACAAAGGCAAAGGAGGACATCACATCCCTCTAGATCTGGAATTAGAGATGGTTGTGAGCTACCTCGTGGGTTCTGGGAATCGAACCCAGGTCTTGAAGAAGAGCAGCCATCTTTCCATTCCCTCAACATAACAATGTTTTTTTGGTTTTTTTTGTTGTTGTTATTGTTTTGTTTTTTGAGACAGGGTTTCTCTGTGTAGCCCTGGCTGTCCTGGAACTCACTCTGTAGACCAGGCTGGCCTCAAACTGAGAAATCCACCTGCCTCTGCCTCCCAAGTGCTGGGATTAAAGGCGTGCGCCACCACTACCTGGCTAACATAACAATTTTTAAAAGGCAAGTATGTCTCTTCAGAAGTTTGACTTTATTAGATACAATCAATCTATTAGGGCTTTTAAAAAAGAAATTCTGTAATTATATAGCCAGCAGGGGGCAACTAAATACTTGGAAAAAGCATCCTGTGTAGGAAAAAATTAAAGTTGGGATCGCCTGATGGCATTGCTCTGTGTGAGACAGCCGACTGCCTTTGGAGAGTAATTAACACCTACTCACGTACTCACACTTTGAATTTGTGAAAATAATTGAGCACACTTAAACAGACGGATTGTAAAACCACATTCTAAGGCCTGTCTGTGCTAGACTGCTTGGGCTGGGTTTTATTCATGTGTGTATATCTTGCTTTTATTTTATTTTAATTATAAAAACAGGTACAAGAATCTCAAGAAACGATAACTATAAGACAAATTAGAATCATGATGAGTTATTAAATCCATTTCTATTCACAAATACAAAAGTTCTGGAAGTGAAGCATCATCCGATGTGAGACACATCATAGATATCGAAGTCCATATGCACACACCTGTACCCATAGCCCATGTGTGTACATGTATACACATGCTCCTGAAGATGGCCGGCTTGAGGCAGTCTGAATGGGAGCCTGCCAGAGCTCTCTTTCTCATAGTTATATTTGGTTCAGGACATTTAAAGATGGGAAGAAAATGGATTCAAGTGCACTTCTACCAAGGACTTGTCCTCCTACTATGGTACCCAGTCACTACACAGTGGGAAAACTTCATTAGCCCATTTCCAGATATGGCAGCAGTGAGAAACTCAGCTAGTTCTTCTGCTCCTGCTCCTGCTTCTGCTTCTGCTTCCTCCTCCTCCTCTTCCTCTTCTTCCTCCTCCTCCTCTTCTTCTTCCTCTTCTTCTCTTCCTCTTCCTCCACTTCCTCCTCCTCCTTCTCTCCTCTTCCTCTTCCCCCCCCTCCCCCCCCCCCCTCCTCCTCCTCCTCTTCCTCCTCCTCCCCTTCTAGCCATTTGTTTTTACCTAGCTACTTATTTGAGCATAAAATGGCCCAGGAACCAAATTGTGCCTTTATACTTTATACCGATTGTTATAAAATGCCACTCATTCTTCAAAAGTTACTAAAGGAGACACTTTCTGTAACAAAAGGGAGGAGAGTTAAGTTAAAAATTTTTGTTGCTTGTCCAACATACAAGTATACAATCTATATGTCATGTGACCATTCAGCCATCATTGAAATATGACCTCCGGTTTGGCCCTTCTTAGCCCTTCAGAAACCCAGAGGTGCGCTCTCCTGTGTCATCTGCTCTATACCTTTCTCTGTTTGGCCTCAGTTAGCATGCTGAAGGCAGGTTAATCCTTTACAGAAAAAGGAGTCAAGGTACTTCTCTCCCGCAGTGACCATGTCCTTCAGGTGACCCACCGATTCAGGGAGCCAAGACCTCTGCCATCAGGGCAGAGCTTACGGAGACAGCTGAACTCTCAGCACTTGGGGAGCCGACAACAACGATGGAGTCTCACATTCACACATTCAATTTGTGAAAGTAAGTGAAGTTCTCTTCTAAGAAGACAGACTTGGGCTGGGCAGTGGTGGCGCACGCCTTTAATCCCAGCACTTGGGAGGCAGAGGCAGGCAGATTTCTGAGTTCGAGGCCAGCCTGGTCTACAGAGTGAGTTCCAGGACAGCCAGGGCTACACAGAGAAACCCTGTCTCGAAAAACAAAACAAAACAAAAACAAAACAAAACAAAACAAAAAAGACAGACTTACAAAAGCACATTCTAAGGCCTATCAGTACTAGACTGCTTGGGTTGGGCTTTCAGTATTGTGTGTATTTATAATGGATTAGTTTTTTTCCAAACTTCCTATATTGTAGAAATAATAAAGATCAACTTGTTTCTGTAGAGTACTCTAGGATTGTTCTGCTTTTCACTACATATTCTAAGGTTAAAGAAAATGGGGCTAGTCTGGCAGTAGTGGCACACACCTTTAACCCCAGTGTTACCGTTTTGTCTAGGCTCTACCCCACAGTTACCTGGCAACAGCCAGGTGTGTCTGACTCACTATAAAAGGGGCTACTTGACCCCTCCTCACTTCTCTTCTCTTGTTCTCTTACCCTTTCCCCATTCCCCTCCCCCCTCTCCGAGTGCTCATGGCTGGCCGGCCTCTATTCCTCTTCTCCTCCTCTTCCTCCTCCTCTTCCCCCTCTTCCTCCTCTTCCTCCTCTTCCTCCTCTTCCTCCTCTTCCTCCTCTTCCTCCTCTTCCTCCTCCTTCTCCTCTCTCTCTCTCTCTCTCTCTCTCTCTCTCTCTCTCTCTCTCTCTCCCTTGTTTCTTCCCCTCTTTCAATAAAGAACCTCTTTTGTTGGAACTGTGCTGGCTCAGTGTGATCTGTCCAGGAACAAGTCATTTTCAACTAACATCCAGTACTTGGGAGGCAAGGGCAGGCAGATCTCTGTGAGTTCGAAGCCAGCCTGGTTTATAGAATGAGTTCCAGGACAGACAGGGATATATAGAGAAACCTGTTTCAATAAAACAAAACAAACAAACAAAATGAAGAAGAAGAGGAGGAGGAGGAGGAGGAAAGAAGAAGAAGAAGGAGAAGGAGAAGAAGAAGAAGAAGAAAATGGAGATGCTATTGCTGCAAATAGTACTGACTTCATACTTCTTACAGGTATGAAAGGAAACCATACTGTGCTAGCAATGTAGGAGGCTCTGGCCTTAATCCACAGCACCACAGAAACAAAATAACTCCGTGCCTCAAGTTTTCAATTTTGATCTTTTGCTGAGCCAGTGATGTGTAACACAGTATGGGCTGGTCTTGCACTGTGGGGGTACATAACAAAAACTCTCCGTACACTGCCAAGCAATAATGACCAGAAGGTTAGGCATATTAAATATACTTTCAACTTAAAGTATATTCAATTTCTCTCTACCTGGAAATAACACTACTGTATTTGCTTCAGGGCTAGAGAAATAGCTTCAAGGTGAACAGCACTTGGTGCATTTAGAGAAGACTGAAGTTCAGTTCACCCACAACAGGGGGCTCACAACTGCTTGTAAAAATAAATCTTAGAGAGAAAAAAAAGGAAGAATCTAAATCAGTTCTTTTCCTTCTTTGAGGAGGCTGTTTTCTGTCCTTATTAACATATGTTAATCACACATAGCAATGAGCTTCATGTTGACATTTTTGTACATGTCCATAATGCAATTCGATCATATACGACCTATTATTACCCTTTTTCCCTCCCATAATGCCCACTGATCTCCTTCCTCTTTCAACTTTCATGCCCCAAAGTTTTCCCCATTGCCCAGTGAGTTACTTGAAGGGTTGCTCACAGGTGCACTGGTGAGGGCATGTTTACTGTAGTGTGGAAGAGAATAGTTCTATCTTGGCAACCATTAACTACCTCTGGGGGTAGGGGGGCGGGGAGATGGGAACTTGCAAGCTCCTCTTCTCTCATGGCCCAGTCATGTGCAGGTTTTATATAGGTAATCACAGTGACATATGCCTTTGATCCAAGCACACAGGAGCAGAGGCAAGTGGATCTCTGTGCTAGTCTACAGAGACGGTTCCAATGAGTTCCAAAGCAAAGGAAGGGAAAAGGGAAAAGGGAAAAGGGAGAAGGGAGAAGGGAGAAGAAGGGAGAAGAAGGGAGAAGAAGGGAGAAGAAGGGAGAAGAAGGGAGAAGAAGGGAGAAGAAGGGAGAAGAAGGGAGAAGAAGGGAGAAGAAGGGAGAAGAAGGGAGAAGAAGGGAGAAGGGAGGAGAAGGGAGAAGGGAGGAGAAGGGAGAAGGGAGAAGGGAGAAGGGAGAAAAGGGAGAAGGGAGAGGGAGAAGAAGGGAGAAGAAGGGAGAAGAAGGGAGAAGAAGGGAGA